>NC_134560.1:32237920-32537920 GCF_025594145.1 Primulina tabacum | reverse complement strand
CCTATATGTTGCGGGACGATACGTCTTTGTGGTGGAAAGGAGCCGCCCACGGGGTTATCCTAGCTACTCTCATGTGGGATCAGTTTAAAGACCTCTTCTACGGTAAGTACTTTCCTGCAGACGTCAGGGTCGTCTGACTCGAGAGTTCATGAGTCTCCGACAGGGGGACTTGTCTATTGTGAAGTTAATCCGGAAGTTCGACATGGGCTACCACTTTGTGCCCATTATAGCTAGGGATGCTGTGGAGAAGTTGAGGCACTTCATGAATGGCCTCAGACCGACCATTCACCGAGATGTCATGCTGATGAGGCCGGCGAGTTATGATGCTGCTACTGCTTGTGCCTTTCAGGCAGAGCAGACTTTGAGAGATATCGATATAGACATGCAGAGTAAGAGGCATCATGCCTAGAAGAGCTCACATCCCGACAAGAGACAGTTCACAGGGCCTCCAAGACATCAAGGGGAGCAGAAGCCCCAGGGACATTTTAGGAAGCCAGGGCAGCAAAGGCCCCCTTAGAATCCAGGTGCTCCGAGACAGGAGGAGAGACAACCTTGGAATCAGTTCAACCGTTTCCATTACAGTAAATGCATGTGGGGGAAGTTTAAGTGCTTTATTCGAAAGGATGAGGGTCACAAAGCCGCAGACTACCCGAGGAACAAGGGCCCTACTGCTGGCAGAGCCTATGTCATGCATGCCGAAGATACGAAGGCAGAGCCAGACTCAACACTGATCACTGGTAACATTCTTGTTTAAAAACCTTTATATTGCTTTGATTGCATAAAATGCTAATTCGGTTGATGGAATCACTCTTGGGATCGAAAACTTAGAAAAATAGGTAGCATGTTCTAATTAGATAATTTTAAGAATTTTGAGGGATTAAACTTCAAGTAGCTGAACATTCAGGGTCGAAACCGAGATTTTTTGAAAGTTGTAGGGTCTGTTTGGCGAGAAAACCGAAATTTTCAGGGACTCAAGTCCTAATTGCAAAATTTTGGTTGGGAAATGCATGTAAATTCGAGAAATTCTAGAGATTTAATTGGAGAATTACGAGTTGTATTGTTAGAATCTCTTGAATTTTTTAAGATTGATCAGATTGATGGTATATTTTGTCGTAGGAAGAATATTTATTTCAGGTGTATCTACCTATGCACTGCTAGATTCAGGAGCTACACATCCATTTATATCTGAGACTTTTGTCAAGCGACTAAGAATTGTACCAGAGGCCATGGATTTGGACTTCAAAGTTTCGATTCTTTCCGGAGATCAGATGTTTACTTCGACGATTGTGAAGAATGTGGAGCTTCAATTGCAGAAGAATGTTGTTCAAACAGATCTGATCGTGCTACTGATGCCTGAATTTGACATCATTCTGAGCATGGACTGGCTTTTGTCGAATGGAGCTTCGATAGATATCCGGCAGAGGCCAGTTTATATGCGACCGCCCAACGGGAAATTTTTTGTTTTCGAGGCAGCAAGGAACAAACAAATGCCACACATAATTTCTTGTATTTGTGTGAGGAAACTTATGAAGAGAGGCTGTCAAGCACTCCTGGCGAGTATCGTGTCAGTGTCTGAGCCAGTCAGTCTGAGACTGGAGGATGTCGAGATCGCCAGAGATTTTCCCAGTGTCTTTCCTGAGGACGTTTCTGGCATTCCACCAAAAAGAGATGTGGACTTTTCTATTGAGCTGATGCTGGGTACAGTACCAATTTCCAAGGCACCATATCGTCTAGCACCTGCAGAGATGAAAGAGTTGAAGGATCAGATTCAGGATTTGCTGGACAAGGGTTTTATTCGCCTGAGTTTTTCTCCGTGAGGCGCGCCGGTACTGTTTGTGAAGAAGAAATACGGCATGCGACTCTGCATCGATTGTAGATAACTAAACAGAGTCACTGTCAAGAACAAGTATCATCTACCAAGGATCGAAGACCTATTTGATCAGCTTCAGGGAGCGTCAGTGTTTTCGAAAATAGATCTTTGATCATGATATCACCAGCTGAAGGTGAGAGAGTCTGATGTGCACAAGATGGCTTTAAGGACGCGTTATGGACACTATGAGTTTATGTTTATGCCCTTCAAACTAACTAACGCGCCAGCGATCTTCATGGATCTCATGAATCACATATTTCAGCCATATTTGGATCAGTTCGTCATAGTCTGCATCATAAATGACATTCTGATCTATTCGAAGAGTAGAGAGGAGCACAGTCAACACTTGAGGACTGCGCTACAGACTTTAAAGGACAGAAAATTGTATGACAAGTTCAGCAAGTGTGAGTTCTGGCAGGAAAGAATGGCATTCGTTGGCCACATTATTTCCAGAGATGGAGTCGAGGTGGATCTCAGCAAGGTTGAGGCAGTCAAAGATTGGCCAGTGCATAAGAGTGTGATCGAGATCCGCAGTTTCTTGGGATTAGATGGGTACTACAGGAAGTTTATTCAGGGCTTTTCTTCTATTGCGGTACCCATGACCACCTTGACGGAGAAGAATGCCAAATTAATTTGGAGATCAGAGTGCCAGGAAAGTTTTGAAAAGCTGGATGCAAACATTGACTTCACCATCAGTTCTAGATGTGCCATCAGGAAAAAGGGAGTATGTACTATATACAGATGCTTCGAAGCTAGGGTTGGGCGTAGTTCTGATGTAGCATGACAGAATGATAGCCAATGCGTACAAACCGCTGAAGGTTCATGAGAAGAATTATCCGACTCATGACCTCGAGCTAGCAGCAGAAGTATTTGCCCTGAAGATTTGGAGACACTATCTGTATGGGAGTAGTGCAAGTTTTTCACATATCACAAGAGTTTGAAATACTTCTTCACACAGAAAGAGTTGAATATTAGACTAGAGGAGATGGTTAGAGCTGGTAAAGGACTACGACTGCGACATTAGCTACCATCAGGGTAAGGCCAAGTAGTAGATGATGCACTGAGTAGGAAGACTGTAGTGATTGCTCAATTTTCAGCTCAGAGACCCTTGCAGGCAGAGATTCAGAGATTTGAGCTTGCAGTTTATGCTAGGGACAATGCTCTTAATCTTTCTACCCTGACATTACAGTCGACGCTGAGAGAGCGGATTCGAGCATGGCAGTCATCTGATGAGCAGTTACAGAAGTAGAGACAGAGGAATGAGACAAATTCACATTTGTCTTGTCATGCTTCTCACGTTTCTTGACTTATATTGAAGGGGCTGCCAAGACTCGAGGTTTATGAGTGATCTGATAGTAGATATGTAGGAGTGTACGTGCTGCTTTTGAGATCGATGCAAGTATAAGGGAGAACCGATCGGATTTTCGAGTTTTGGGATATATGTTGGGTCGATCGGGTGATGTGATGGGTATAGCAGTGCAAAGGTCGTTCCAGACCTTGGATCAGACCCTGGTGGATCTGAGATGTGGTTCAGGATTGTTCGAGTACGGCTAATCATGGGCTAGGGGCAGATCGGATGAGTTGTGGTTAGACAGGCTCGATTTTGTGGCGTTCGGGTGAAAGTTGCTCACTAGCGTGCATGGGGTTAGGGTGGCTAAGTCCGTCCAGGAGGGTCCAAAGGTGTCTAGGAGATGTTGGTTCGACTCTGGTTAGGGCTGGTTGGGAGTAGGGTAGAGTTTAGCTTCGAAAGTCGATTTTGGGATTTCTGCCCGCAGGGTTGGCGTCGCGGTGTCCATGGCGCTGCCTGCCCATGTGGCACCGCGGTGCTGGTACATGGCGCCTAGATGCTTACCCAGCACCACATTGCTACACTGCCAGCGCCTAGGCTCTAGTATTGTACGTGTATTTGTTAGATTTTTGTGGATATTGCTCGTTTTGGGGTTGCCAGTAAGTTATATCTACATGTTTGTGGTTATAAATTTTTTAGGTTGAGTCATACGGAGTTTGGTTAGGGGTCGTTGAACTATGGTTAAAATTTTGATCAAGTCTCGGGTTAATTTAGGATAAACGAGACTCTGGTCTAAACCATGAAACAAAATATAGAAGTTAATGCAGGGATTCGGGATACGTTCAAGGAAATGATTAGAAGTATGTTTAAGGATTTGATAATTTTGAGCGGGTCAGGTTATCAGTCCTGGAAGTGCCCTGATAATGAAAATGCATGTTTAAAATATATATGTTAATTATGAATATGAAATTTTTATGAAAATGCTGATAAATACGTTGCATGCTTGCTTTAAGAAAATGTATGTATATGCATGAGTTTTACAAGTGATGAATACGATGACATGTTTTTGAAGGAGGTGAGTTGGTTGCGATTAATACGAACACGAACACGAACAAACATATAAAGCCAAGGCTCAGTGGATGGGTAAAAATGTCGATGATGTCCCCGCCGCCTGGTACCGCGGTTATACGTAGATAGATCCATCGACTTAAAGCTAATACGAAAGTCAAAACTGATGATCTGAATTCAGTAAGAAAAATGAACACGTATATGATGATATTATGGGACATGATTTGAATATGTTATGTTATGTTTAAGTTTACACTTTTGAAGATCATGAAACTTATTTTAATTACAGTACATTTCACTGTTTCATAATATGTATATGTACTTGTTATTACGGTTCAGATGTGTTGAGTCTTTAGACTCACCAGGTGTGATTGATGCAGGTGATCATTAGGATGTGGAGACTGGAGGCGCTGAAGACTGAGTAGACGGAGCTGGAGGTGCACTTGATAAGCCGAGGACCTTGCATTTCTTCCACATAATACGATTATGAGCTATGGGTCTAAATATTATGTTGAAATGATTTTGAAACTTGTTTTATGTTGTTGAATTGTTCGACTTTTGGCATTACGCTCGAGTTTCTATTTTAAAACTGAAGACTAAGAGATTGATTACGTTTTAAGATTTTGTGTAACTGCAGTTTTTTTTAGTCAGTGATTGGATGAATTTTAAAACGCTTGATTAACTTATTTAAATGTTGAGTAGTTTCTTGTAAGACGGTCTCACGAATCTTTATATGTGAGACGGGTCAACCCTACCGATATTCACAATAAAAAGTAATACTCTTAGCATAAAAAGTAATATTTTTTCATGGATGACCCAAATAAGAGATCCTGTCTCGCAAAATACGACCCGTGAGACCGTCTCACACAAATTTTTGCCTTAAATGTTTATGAGTTGTGTATTTTAGCTTTTAAAATATATATATATATATATATATATATATATATATATATATATATATATATAGCAGAATTTTAAGTAGTAGATGTTTCATTAGGTCATACTGAAAATTAATAATTTTATTAAAGTATATTAATAAAAATAGGAAAAGTGACTTCTTCTTTTTTCTGTATATTTTTACCTTTTCGATTTTGATCATCTATATTGTCAAAATTAAGTTTTAGTCTTTTACATTATTTTTTTTCAATTTTAGTCATTTTTTCGACGCGGCAGTGATTTGACACCAAAACAACGCAGATGCAGTGATTCCTTGCTCGTCTTACAATATAAAAGATTTGAAATCGCAGTTATGATTTTATTGTAAATGACTGAGTTTTCGACTGCTTTAAGTTTGTCTTTTGAGTCCCCTGGCTTATCACTCAATTCAGTCACCTGTTATCGTGTTTTAGTTGTATAGTTCAATGCACGCGAATCCTCCATGTGTGTATTTGTTAAGTGTTATCAGTAGCGGTTTTGATTCACAAAAACTCAACTTTTGGTTGCTCACTTGCTCTTGTGTATTGTAACTTTTGAAATTTCAGCATATATGAGAAATTGCACATCTGCCCTTTCTCGGCGTGTGGTTCCATTGCTGCAAACAAGAGTTCTTTTACTTGCCATGAGCTGGCTGGCTTTATTGTGATTCAACTTTGAAGCGTGAAACATACTCATTTCGGTGATGTACAAGGACAAAGAACTTGAGATATAATTATAACCCCAAAAAAAAAAAAAAAAAAAAAAAAAACCAACAACTGTTCCACACCAGAAAAAACCCATATGATAAATCTAAGATAATGTCAGGCCATAAGACCAAGAGAAGGACCTAAATCCCAAAGGTTAGAGTCACTGATGGAAAAGTGACTCAAATTTATTTGTCCCTCCACATTTTATCACGGAGATTGAAATGACATAAGAAATAAGCTTCATGTCAATGGTAGGAAATAACACAATGATCATTGCATCATCACTGGACAAAGGCAGTAGATAAATGACACTGTATCACAAGTCATGAATTTGAAGCAAAAAGGGGAATCTAACACAAAAACAGTAGACACAGACGCTACAAATAAAAACATCTTTGTCATGACATAATCGTCAAATGTGATATTCTTACATGTCTTCAGGTCTTAAGAATGCTAAGCTGACTCAACAAACAGTAGAGCTACGAAAGAAAAACAAACAAGAAAACCTTATTATTCTTGTTTACTAGCCTCAGTGCCTTCTGTCATGCCTCCCGCTCCTGCTCTTTCTCCGACTGGTCTTCTCCTCAGAATCAGAGTCTGAATCTGAGTACGACTCAGAGGACTCGTACGAGGAGCTACGCTCTCTGTGTCTTCTCTTCCTCTGCTTCTTCTTTTTGCTCTTGCGCTTATTCCTCCTCTCCTCCTCAGAATCAGTAGATGAACTATAACTTGATTCACTCGCTCCAGCAGAATCATCTGATGCAGTAACTGAGGATGTCTCACCATCAGATTCAAACACCGAAGCTTCACTATCATTATCAGACTCGGTTTTGGACTTATGCTTCCTCTTACACTTCTTTTCCTGTTTCTCATTCTTCTCCACCTTTGGGATATCAGGGTTATCCAAATCATAAGAAATTGAAACCTTCATTCTAAGTTTTGGATTCTTCAGTTGCTGTGTTCGAGAAGGCCTTGATATATAAACTCTCTCATTCTTGCATTCATACGTCCAATGTCCCGATTGGAAGCATTTCTGGCACTGTGAAGCTGCCCCAATTGTGGATGTCGAGCTCTTGAAATCCTTCCTTTCACCCAGTCTCACTTGTTTCTCAGTACTCATCAAATACATTTGCCTCTTAGCTTCTTTCCTTTCCTGCCATCTGCTAGGTCCTTCTTCCTTCTGCCCATATGCATTCACATTCCGTACAGCTGCTGCAGCTGCACGCTCAGCCTGAGCTCGGCTGAGACCCTTAGCCGCTGACAAAGCTGCCGCCTTGATTCTTTCTGCTGCATCCTGACCACCACCTTCGTCTTTGTTCTTTGACATGCCGAACTATCAAAATAGATTGAACTACAGAAATTAAGATAACAAAGATAATACAACACCACATTAGATTGCCTCTTTCAACCCTAAAACCACAATAATTTCACAAGGAACACAATTGTTAATAGTTATCACTGAAAAATTAAGAAACAGCAAATTTAAAATAGTAAAAAACTACCTTTTCTTCTATACAGAGGCACCACAAGGAGTGAAGATGTTATCTTCCAGAAGATAGATCAGAGGGAAAAACAAATCGGATCAAAACCCGCCCCCAAAACGTACTCAAATCTCAATTTCTCAGTTCCAAACCTAATTATCTAGCGTTAGCACAAGAATTAAAATCCCCTAATAGAGGCTCAAAAGAAATAACGTAACGTCATAAAACGAGAACCTTTCCTTGAAAATGCAATCAGACCAAAGCAATTGAAGAGAAAACAAGAAGAAAAATTCGACAAAAACCGTAAAAAGAATCAGAAACTTACATATCTTAACAGGAAAACATATCATGCGTGAAGAAATCGAGTGTTCTAGGCCAATACCTTGCACCTTCTTCTTAGTTTCTACTTCTCCACCTTTGAGGGTTTGGCAAAAATAATAACCAATATAAATAAGTGGCCCACTCCTAGCGCGTAAAGAATCGGGTAGATCAAGCGGGTCGGGTCTGGTCTCGTTTACTGTATAATACTATTAAATATTGTTCATCCTGAACTCCAACTTACCCGAAACTCAGAACTCAAACCTGGCTAACCCAACTAAATATGATTTTTATTTTTTATTTTTTTTTTTGAAAAAATTAAATAATATTTTAATTCAAACACATAATAACAAAATATTCCTTATATATGATTTAAATTATAAAATCGAATAGTAGAAAATTAAATTATATATATTAAATCAAATAAATAATTGTTTAAAAAAATACAAAATAAATATTAATTATAAAAATTTATAATTTAAATATACAATAATTATTTTTGTTCAAAATACAATATATAAAAATGTAGATAATATTTATTAATTATATATTTAAAAATTTAAAATTTTCGGGTTAATCCACCAGTATCCGATTATTTTCTCGGGTCAAATATTGGGTCCAATCCAACCTGACCCGAACCTGAAAAATCCAAACATAAACATGATTATTTCTGGGTCTAACCGTATCGAGTTGGTGAGTTGTGCCGAGTTTGACACCCTAGTAAAATATAATTATATTAGTGTATACTTTTTGGTTAGGATCGGGAAAGAATTTAGAGGGGGTGAATAAACTCTTTAAAAATATTTGTTTTTAAAATTTGTTTTCAATTGTCTTTAGGCGGTTGAAAGTTTTTCTTCAACTGGTTGGCTAGCTTGTTAACAAGAAATGGTTTGAAATATAAATGCTCGCGGAAAGTGAAGACACAGAATTTTTATGGATGTTCGGAGATAAAACTCCTATGTCACCCCTTCTTCTTCTATAAGAAAGATTCCGCTAAAAAGGGTTTGGCTTTACAAGCTTATTGCAACAGCCCACTCCAATCAGGACTTATCACTCTGCCTGTTTTGGAACTCTTATTGATCACTTTACACTTATGAATTTTAAGAACCCTCGATTCACCATACAACGCAATCAATCAAATAACCAAAGGTTACTGATAAAAGAAAACTCTATGTTTTGAGTAGCACGAAGTTGATCCTTGAATGATCAAATTGTAACGTCCCGAAAATTTGAAAGTCCATGTGAACCACATGCATGCAAGTTATCAAAATTTTTTGTATTTTATTTAAATTGTTTTAATACATTAAATACATGATTATTGCATGATTATGTTTTTTAATTCATAGTTTACTAAAGTTTAATACATAAGGGTTTTTAGTAGTATTGGCGCTCAAACGAGGAACGGAGACCGAGGATAATTAAGGAAAAATGTTTTTATTAAATAATTGTTTTTAATTATTTAATATATGATGTAATTAAGTATGATGGGCCTTGGTTAGGTATTTTTATTCGATGAGTCATATTTTTAACCGGTACACAAATTTTATCTATTCGGAGGACTTTTTGAGGGTGCGGAAAATATTTTCAAAAACGTACCTAAACGATATATTTTTCGGGAGTGTTATTGGGCTTGAAGGGTTTATTTTATTGATTAATGGGCTTAAAATCTTTTTAATCCCTTTAATATTTATTTAGGCCCATTAATGCAAAAATATACAACTTAACCCTACATTTTAAAAACCCTAAACCTACCTCGAGGGTTCGGCCGCCCCTCTCATAACCTCCAACAGCAGCACTTCGAAAATTCAGCAGCTTCTCTCCCCAATTTTATCTAGCCTTTTCAAAATATTTCTTGCCCATGTCTCCGGTGCACGGTCTACGCGATTATCTCAAAGGTTTCGAGCGTAAATATGCAAAGACACTCTCTATACCTTTTTTTCTCATCATTCAAATCAATATATGTTTATTTGTGTGTTTATGCATGAGAAATATCGCATCTATCATGTCGCATAGGTTTTACAAATTTGGTTTTACACGAATTTGACATGAGACATGCATGTTTATTCTTATGAAGCACACGTTTTTGGGATGATTGAAGGGGGCTACGAGGGCTGGGATGTTCATTGGTCGAAATACAGCTGGTTTATAGGGGTACTAAATGCCAAGTTTAGGTCTGGTGCGTACGTCTTAGGGTGGTGATCGCATCTTGTTTTCCTTGGGTTGTAATGGCCGATCGGGCGAGGAGAAAAAAAAAGGGTACGGCTGTGTAGGGTTGAACCCGGCCATGGTGCAGACCTTGATGGGTCCAAACTGTGGTCTAGCGAGGCCCAAGAGTGGCTGGTTGTGACCCGAGGGCAGATCAGGAGGGCTTGATCGAAGGGGGCTCGCGTAGGGCTTGTGTGTAAGGAACCATGCACGTCCGCGTGCATGGTTCTATGGGCGTGGGTTTGGATGGTCCAGGAGGGGGGTCCTTGGCTCGGTCTTAGTCCTAGGTTATTGGGTCGAGGGCTGGACACGTCGGCATTTATGCTAGGATCGATAAAACATGGGTTGGTGCAACTAGGGTTACGACTTGTGCGCGCTGGAAATTTCCAGCAACTTTCAGGCGTGGTTCGTAGGTCCAAAGGGGTCTGGAACAAGTGGTTTAGGGGCTGGTTGTGTATGTTCAAGTCATGGTTTAATTTGGGAAAAATTCGGTTAAGTTTCGGGTTGATTCAGATTAAAATCAGGACAACGGTCCAAGTTTTAAAACGAATCGTGTAAGTTACGGAACGGGCTCAAGGTTACCTCTAGGAAACGTTTGTCATTATTTTTTTAGGTGTTTTAAGGAGTTTGGTTGGTTTCGGGTCAAGTTTTGAGGTCCAGGGGTAAAATGGTCAATTAGGATTTCCATGGGCAAAATTGTCATTTTGCACTCAGGTCGAGTTTGCAGTCCTGGCAGCGCCCTGATCGCAAAATTGCATGTTTTTATATGTATACAATATCATGAACATTACTTTTTATGTAATTATGAAGAATACATTGTATGCTTGATGAAACGTCTGCTATTCGTTTTCTTAACTTGAACTAGAATTTTTTTTTTCCAAATCTCACATAGCATTCGGCCGAACCATAAAATATTTTTGACATTATTTTAAAATAAGTCAACTAACTATAATTTTAAAACCAAAGGAATTAATTTAGCATAAACTTTTCCAACATTTTACTAAATCTAAAAATAACATTTGAAAAGTATATCCCATACTATAACCTCTCAAACCCACTCATAAATAAATAGTCGTAAAAATATCTTTAACATCACTTAAAATCATAAATCATAACTAGTGCGAAAAACTAGTGTCGGTCCTCGAGTTATGTGCACCTTCAGCCCAACAAAGTCAACCATCAAGACCTCCATTAACATTATTATCATAATCACCTGCATCAATCACACCCAATGAGTCTAAAGACTCAACACATCATATTCTTGATACCAAATAATACGTATACAAATCCCATACAATAGTGAAAAATACTTGTACTTAAAATATCATTTTCATGAAGATGCATAAACTTTAAAATAACAACATTTTCGTGAACTTTTTCATGATGCATATATTTTAAATAAAAACATTTTCACAATGATGCATCAACTTCAAATATTTTCATAAACTTTTTCATAAATATTTTCGTATCATCATAAACATATTCATATTCATCGTATTCATTTTCATATCATCTTCAACATATTCATATACATATTATCATCAACATATACGTATTCTTTTTTCCTTTTCGTTGAATTCAGATTGTTAATTGTGACTTTCGTGTTCATCTACGTCTACGTCTACGTGTTGAGCGATGGATCCATCTACATGTAACCACAGTATTGGACGGCGGGGACACCAGCAACACTCTCATCGGTCAACTAGGCCTTGGCCTATCATATCCTCATATGGAAATGCGATCGTTGGGGCTCCCTCGAGGGCCTTCTCTCATAGACGGACTCCTTCGGGGGCCTTTTCCCATAAATGGGTTCCTTCTGGGGTCTTCTCCCGTAAATGGGCTCCCTCTGGAGCCTTCTCCCTCACGACATCCCCATTCATATTATCAAATCATCATATTCGTATCAATGAAAATACGATCGTCGGGCTCCCACTGGGACCATAACCCTCACGATATCTCCAACATATCATCATATTAGTCACAATCGCTTCACTTCCTTCAACGTTTCAAATTCTCATCACTTTATGAAATTAGACATAAATATAAGGTTTTTCTTTTAAACCAAGCATGCAACATATCTTTTAGTGTTTTCGTTTAATTATAAAACCCATAAACATTTTAAAAGAAACCTTTTGACATATAAAAATTCATTAATCTTTTAAATAAACATTTCAACATTATAAACATTTAAAATATGCATTTAAATCATAAACATTTAAAATTAAAATTTTAACATACTAAATCATAACCTTTTAAAATAATATTTTGACATAATAAATTATGAACATTTAAAATCAATGTCATAAAAATTCATAAACATTTGAAATAATCATATAAGCATGTAATACAACATTCAGGACACTTCCATGAAGTTTACTAATTTCTAGGTGTAAAATGACCGTTTTATCCCTAGACGTAAAAGTTCACGTTTTTTACTTTTTCTTAATTTCATTGACTCTAGTATGTCCCAAATAATTATTTAATCATACATTAATTTTTTCATATTTTTATTTAGCTTAATTCGATGACTTTTAAATTAATCTTTAATTATAACATATTACTGCATTTTAATCCCGAATTAAACCAAACTTTAATATAAAATTCTCAAATTAAAAAATTAGACTTTTAATAATTGTTTAAGCTTAAATCTAATTTTTCATAATTTTATTAAGCTTAAATCTAGGCGTTTCAATTAATTCGTTAATTAGCGTTTCGTGCGACGATTAAATCTCGCATAAATCCAAACTCGTTATTTTGATCCCAAATTTTAAACATAGCATTTTTAGTATTTATTCTACCCTTCCAAGTCATGAGCCACACCAGTGGACCCATGGATTCAATTTTAGCTTTATTATTTTCGTTTTTGACACCTCGTCGAACACACCGAGCCATCTCCTAATTTACTCGAGCCACGCCTGAGCCACCTCAAGCCAAACCCTAGCCAACCCACCTAGGGACTCTACTGACAAAGCCCAGCCCGTAAAACCAGCCCTGGCCCAACAAAAACACTTCTGCCCCTCAACCCAATTACATGCATGTGTGCGTGTGTAGTGTCCTTGAACAAAAGAACTCCTAACTAGTCTAGGACTCCTCCCAACCCTTAACCACCGAGCCACCCTGACCATAACTGACCCTGGACCACGCCCAGACCATACCCAGACCAGCCAATGCCTAGAACCCAGCAGCGAACCACCTGAAGCCAAGTCCCAGAACCTGCGCGCTAAAGCTTCTCCTCAAGGTTCCAACTTTTTTTCCTCAAGCCAGCAGCGACCCAGCCGCACCAGACCCTAGCCCAGACCTTACCCATCTCCCTAGGACCCTGATGGACCACCTAGCCAGCCCCTTAGCCCCGCTGCACTACTCTCCCGAAGTCCAGCAGCGTACAACACATGGGGGAGAGTCCCACTTCACGTGGACTCTTTCCCAGCCCCTAGCTCGAACCCTAGCCACCCTAGGGCCCTACCTAACCTCTCAACATGACCCTAGCCAAGCCCCTACCAGCCTTGGCCGAGCCCCCAAGTCCCATGCACAGTAACCGAGCCATATGAATCAAGCAAAGCCCAAGTGCCCTTCGGTCATCTCCTGGATAATATCACGTTTTTCCATCTTTGTTTTAACAAGTTGTGCAGCCTAATCATGTGTTCTAGGACCCTTAGAAACGTGTTTGATCAAAGCCTAATTCATGACAGCCCCTTAAGTATCATACAAGCATGGTTTTAAATAAATAAACACAAGTTAAACACATGCATATGTATAGTTGCGAAAATCATAATTCGTGTACTTGGTTTTCATTCAAAACATGCTTAAACAAATACTATGGTGTGATAGATGTTTGAAGGAGATAATATGACGTGCCTTTGTGTTTTAAACGCACGAATTATCGTTAACGAATCGAAAAATGGCGGCGAGAAGATGGTGGCTTGAAACCCTTGCAACTTTTGATACTTTTCCCTTCAATATTATGTGTGTGTCGTGAATTGAGTGTGGAGAGAATTTTGATTGCATTGGGGAGGTGGGGCGTGGGGTTATGGGTAGGTTTAGAATATTATATAGTTAATTAAAAAACTAATCAAGCTTAGGCCCATTAGGAGGTTAATTAGGCTCATTAGTGTTAGTTAAAATATTTAAAATAATTTTACTTGAATAAGTTTGTGAATTTATTAGCCGGGTTGTCAAAACGTTTGTATTTTTGTTGAAAAACCAACACCGATAAAAATTACGTCCCGACGTATAAAATCACCTCAAAACCCCTTATTTTTAAAAATAATAAAAAGTATCACCCTTAATTTAAACAATTAAAAACAATTACCCAATAAAAACATTTTTTTATTTTTCAGCCCTCGGTCTCCATTCCTCGATCGCAACTCGAATGGCCTTTAAAAATAGATTTTTATGCAGCCATGTTGATGCACAACATAATTAATTTATGCAATTAAAACAATTAATTAAAATACAAAGGAATTTAATAATTCATATGCATGTGGTTTGCGTGGACTTTCGAATTTTCGGGACGTTACACTTGATTTTAAGGAAATTTACTTATATGCATGATTTTATAAGTGATGAAAATGATGATATGCCTTAAGGATGGGAGTTGGTTGTGACTAATACGAATATGTATACGATGATATGTAAGGCCAATGATCAATGGATGGCTAATGATGTCGTTGATGTCCCCGCCGTCGGGTACCACGGTTATACGTAGATGGATCCGTCGAATAGAGCTGATACGAAAGTCACAACTAATGAATTGTATTTATTAAATAAATTGAACACGTATATGATGATTTGTTGAGATATGTTTTGGCACGTTACGCCTTATTACATTTACGTTTACGTTTTTAAGATCATGAAATGTATGTTTATTACAGTACTTTTCATTGTTGTATGTTATGTATATGTAATCGTTATAATGTTATAGGTGTGTTGAGTCTTTAGACTCATTAGGTGTGAATGATGCAGTGAGCATATTGATCAGGAGATTGGAGGTGCCGAAGACTGAGTAGACAGAGTTGGATGTGCGCACGCGAACCCGGGGACCTTATTTTCCGCACATTATGTTTTGACTTAGGAGCGGATGGATATTTTCATACTCATATTTTTATTATGTCGTTGGTTATCAGGGACTTCACACATTTCATATTTGTTTTATTTTTAAAACGTATGTCGAGGGTTGATGAATTGTCTATTTTTAAACTTCGGTATTTTCATTTGTTAGTTGATTACTTTTATTTTAAAATGTGAAATTTTTAGATATTATTGCATGCATGAATAAAGATATAATTTTCGAAAATGAGCTTACAAAAAAAATAAATCAGTAGTATTTAAGTAGTAGACGTTTCAGTTGGTATCAGATCAAGGGTTCTGTGTAGGGTTGTGCCACCGCTAGCTTCTGCAGCTCAGTCTTCAAGCCTCAAATTTGTAAGTTTAAATGTTTTAAATGTTTTATTGCTATCACCTTCATGTGTACATGATATACGTTTTACAGTACATGTTTACTTGTTTATATGTTTTGGAGATTAAATGTTCTAAAAAACTAGATTGGATTGCATGTTGGTTATGTTTGGATTTGGACATGTCTAAGAATTCGAATATTGTGCGTTAGGAGATATTGAAAATGATTTGACTATATTAATTTTTTGTTAGTATTACTGATGATCAACTTTTTGGATCATAAGTTAGTCATGAAGATTATGAATGTTTTTGAGACATGTAGATTTTCTAAGAAAATATTGATGATTTGTAATTACTAGCTGAGTTAATTTTTGAGAATTTCATATAAGGAATAATTATTCGAATAATACGACGATCTTTATAAGTATAAAAACGTATGATTTGGGATTTTATGCATTGTTGGAAATGTAAGATTGGTTAGGAGAATTGATTTTTGAGTTTAATAAGTTTCAGATGATTGAACTTTATGTTACGGGAAACCTATAAAATGGAATTAGGAAAGCCAAAAAAAAAATTATGGGTAATTATAGAATTTTTGAAATTTAGGACCAATTGGAAAATTTTTGAGAAAATTAGGAATTAATTTTGCAAATGTTAAGAAATTTGGGAACTGATTTAGTAATAAGTGAGAATTGAATGGTTTAAATGATAGGAATTTTCGATGATTTAGGCTTTAAGTATGTTTAAAACCTTGTTATATCAGGGTTATAATGTTATAAGGAATGGCAACAAAGGGCATTGTAGGATGAATGAATTTTGAGCTTGAAAATTTAAGCGTTAGTGAAATAATGTTGTGGTAAATTAAGAATTTCAAGTGATGACAATTTAAGGTAAAGTTGATCAATTAGTTAAGTTATAAGATTAGATATTAAGTTAACTTATTTTTGAGAAATTAAGGTTTGAGGTAACATAAGTTTTAATTATGATATTAAGAGTTAAAATTATACATTTGCTAGTTTTAAATTTTTCTGGAAAGTTGGTTATGACTGATGTTAAGTTTATTTGATAGAAGCAAGCAAGAAGTGAGTAAGATTTTGAGGAAATTTTGAAAGTCATTAAGAAACTTGGGATTGAGTGGATGTGTATTGGAATTGTGTTATCTAAGACTATTTGGGTTGTGTAAGTGAATTATAAATTTATGAGATAGGCGTTAATATTAAAATTTTGGGTGAAATAAAAACATAAAGGAATTAGTTGTATCCAACATAAGTTACCAATGAACAAATATTAAGGTTTTAGTATTGTAAGTAATCTAAAATCTCGATATGAGGATTCTAGAATTCTAGGGATTTTTAGTGAAGTCGAATTATTGGAGTTAGTCTAACATTAAACATGGGATAACTTACTAAGCTTTACACGCTAGTATTAGTTAAGTATTAAGGAATACATCAGAATGAGACATTCGTTCCAATAAGGAAAGTCCAAGAGTCTTAAGCCTCAATTATATTATAATTGGGAAGAAAATAGTTTAAGCATGTAATTGATGCTAAAAGGTTTTTATTATATAGGTAGAAGATCGATATTGTATATTTGGGTTTGATGGATTAACGTAAATCGAAATTTAAGATTTGCAACAACTTTATATTTGGGATGTACTTGTAAATAGTTAAGTTACGTTAGTTTAGTGCCGTAAGATAAAGATTTGATTCAAAGATCTTAGGCTAATATTATTATAGGGTTGAGATAAAGTTTAACTTTTAAGTGTATTATCGAGAATGGAAGTCGATTAGCAATTTTGGTGCTATGATTTCTTAGGTTGAGCGGCATAAATGCTAATGTAATAGGTCAATAACATTATGGTATAATATAAAAAGTAAGGTGCGATATAAAAAAGTAAGGTGCGATAAGTTTTGACCTTCATTTCTAGTATGAGGAATTGCGAGAAAAGTCAAATTTGAGGTCATGGTAGAACAGAACTAAGTCACCATAGGTCGTTTTAAGTTGAGGTTCGTAACGAGGATGTTGAAGGCAATTTAATTAGGAATGAGAAGACATAAGGACAACTTAAAACTCATTTTATCATAGGGACGCAGCAGAAGCGTGGATTATTGGGATACTAGAATTAAGAGTCTAAATTTTTTGTTTATCGAGGATAAGCGAATTTCGGGGACGAGATTCAAGTTAAAAGGGATAGATTGTAACATCCCGAAAATTTGAAGGTCCACGTGAACCACATGCATGCAAGTTATCAAATTTCTTTTGTATTTTATTTAAATTTTTTTAATGCATTAACTGCATGATTATATGTTTTAATTCATGTTTTATTAAAGTTTCATGTATAAGGGCTTTTAGTAGTCTTCGCGCTCGAACGAGGGAACGAAGATCGGGAATAATTAAGGAAAAATGTTTTTAATAAATAATTATTTTTAATTATTTAATATATGGTGTAATTAAGTATGATGGACCTTGGTTGGGTATTTTTACTCGTCGGGTCGTATTTTTAACTGGTACACAAATTTTATAGATTCGAAGGATTTTTTGAGGGTGCGGACAATATTTTCAAAAACTTACCTAAAATATTTATTTTTTGGGAGTGTTATTGGGCTTGAGGGTTTATTTTATTGCTTAATGGACCTAAAATCTTCTTAATCCCTTTAATTTTTATTTAGCATTAATGCATAATTATACAACTTAACCCTACATTTTAAAAACCCTAAACCTAACTCAAGGGTTCGGTCCCCTCTCATAACCTCCAGCAGCAGCACTTCAAAATTTCAGCAGCTTCTCTCCCCAATTTTATCTAGCTTTTTCAAAAGATTTCTTCCGCATCTTTCTGGTGCACGGCCTACGCAATTACCTCAAATGTTTTGAGCGTAAATACATGAAGGCACACCATGTACCTCGTTTTTCCCATCATTCACATCAATATATGTTTATTTGTGTGTTTATGCATGAGAAATATCACATATATCATGTTGCATTGGTTTTACACGAATTTGACATGAGACATGCATGTTTATTTTTATGAAGCTCACGTTTTTGGGGTGATTGAAGGGAGCTACGAGGGCTGGGATGTTCAAGGTTCGAAAAACAATAGTTTTAGAAGGGGACTAAATGTTGATTTCAGGTATGGTGTGTACGGCTTAGGTGGTGATCGCATCTTGTATTCCTTGGGTTGTAATGGCCGATAAGACGAGGATTAAAAAAAGGGTAGGGCTGCGTTGGGTTGAACCAGGCCATGGTGCAGATTTGGTGGGTCCAAACCGTGGTCTATGGAGGCCCAAATGTGGTTGGTCGTGACCCGAGGGCAGATCGGGAGCGCTTGATCGAAGAGGGCTCGCGTAGGGCTTGTGTGTAAGGAACCATGCACGTCCGCGTGCATGGTGCTGTTGGCGTGGATTTGGATGATCCAGAATGTGGGTCCTTGGCTTGGTCTTAGTCCTAGGGTGTTGGGTTGAGGGCTAGACACGTCGGCTTTTATGCTACGGTCGATAAAACGTGGGTTGTTGCAACTAGAGTTACGACTTGTGCGCGCTGGAAATTTCCAGAAACTTTCAGGCATGGTTCGTAGGTCCTAAGGGGTTTGGAACAAGTGGTTTATGGGCTGGTTGTGTAGGTTCAAGTCTTGATTTAAGTTGGGAAAATTTTGGTTAAGTTTCGGTTGATTCGGGTTAAAACCGAGACCCCGGTCCAAGTTTTAAAACGAATCATGTAATTTACGGAATGGGCTCGAGGTTACCTCTAGGAAACATTTATCATTATGTTTTCAGGTGTTTTAAGAAGTATGGTTGGCTTCGAGTCGAAATTTTGAGGTCTAGGGGTAAAATGGTCAATTATGGTTTCCAGGGGCAAAATGATAATTTTGCACCTGGTTCGAGTTACAGTCCTGGTAGCGCCCTGATCACAAAATTGCATGCTTTTAAATGTATAAAATATCATGAACATGAATTTTTATGTAATTATGAAAAATACGTTACATGCTTGATTTTAAGGAAATTTACGTATATGCATGATTTTGTAAGTGATGAAAATGATGACATGTTTTGAAGGATGGTAGTTGGTTGTGACTAATACAAATATGTATATGATGATATGTAAGGTCAAGGTTCAGTGGATGGGTAATGTTGTCGGTGATGTCCCGGTCGTCGGGTACCACGGTTATACATAGATGGATCTGTCGAATAGAGCTAATAAGATAAAGCTGATACGAAAGTCACAACTAATGAACTTAATTCAATTAAAGAAAATGAACACGCATATGATGATATGTTGAAACATGTTTTGGCACGTTACGCCTTATTACGTTTACGCTTTTAAGATCATAAAATGTATGTTGATTATAGTACCTTTCACTGTTGTATGTTATGTATATGTACTCGTTATAACGTTACAGGTGTGTTGAGTTTTTAGACTCGTTAGGTGTGAATGATACATGTGAGCATATTGATCAGGAGTTGGATGTGCGCACGCGAACCCGATGACCGTATTTTCCACACATTACGTTTTGAGTTAGAAGCGGATGGATATTTTGGTACTCATCTTTTTATTATGTCGATGGTTATCGGGGACTTCACACATTTCATATTTGTTTTATTTTTAAAATGTATGTCGAGAGTTGATGAATTGTCTATTTTTAAACTACAGTATTTTCATCTTTTATTTGATTACTTTTATTTTAAAATGTGAAAATTTCAGATATTATTACATGCATACATAAAGATATAATTTTCAAAAATGATCTTACAAAAAAAATTAGTAGTATTTAAGTAGTAGACGTTTCACAAATATTTTTCTGTTGAGTGCGTGATTGATGAGCGATGAAGTATATGAATTTAAGTGCGCTCAAATCTTCGAGTATGCAAGCTTTACTAGTATAGCAATCACGTGGTTGAAAAGCTTAATTGATTGAACTCCCATATGCATTCTGCAACTCTTCTTTTATAATTTGTCATCTTGACGTAAAAGATGTATAACGTAAACCTGTAGCGTGGAATGATGTGTCACTATCAGGTGCAACTTCATTAAATATTCTTCAGCAAGTATTTAATGTTCTCTTTGCTTGTGCAGCTTTAAATCTCATTCCTTTGAAGAGTTGATGTTGAGCATTCTTTTGTAGTAACTGTTAGCTCCATCAGAGCTTGTGGGATGTTTAACCAATCTTTCTATTCTGGGATAGTGATATAAATGCAGATCTTTATCGGGACTGGCGCAGGGCATGGTTGACTTGTAGCGGCGAAAAACCATTGAATGTCCGGAGCCGGTCAGATAATGTATTTCACTAAGTAAACAATGAATTATTCTTTAATGAAGCTGTTTGAAGATTTTGGACGACCGGTTGAAAATCTTCTAACGGTTAAAACTTCTTCAAGCTATAGGCGGTTGAGCTTCAAGCAGTTTTGAAGTCTTCCTGATATATAAAATAAATTGCGGTTGTTTTCCTAAGACAGTTGGGTGTTGTTTTGATTTTGTCATTCACCAAAACTTTAGGATAATAATAATTTCTTAACAATTTCTCCATTTTTGGTGATGACAAAACCCAGCTTCAGAACTACTATATAACAATTTACATA
Organism: Primulina tabacum; assembly: GCF_025594145.1. Classification (NCBI taxonomy): domain Eukaryota; kingdom Viridiplantae; phylum Streptophyta; class Magnoliopsida; order Lamiales; family Gesneriaceae; genus Primulina; species Primulina tabacum. Next base: position 32,517,104 of record NC_134560.1, on the reverse strand, counting down.
ATAATTAAGAAAGCTTAATAAAATAAAAGTTGTATTTCATTGAGTGAATGAAATTACAAACTCCGAGCAATAAAAACATTTAAACAGAAACAAATGCAATACATTAACCTTTCTTCTATTATTCAAGATGTTTTTGCATCAAGGCTTCATCTGCTTTGGCTCTGCAACTATTTTGCTAACCACTTTTTCTTCTTTCTTAATTTCCTTCTTCCTCTCTCGTTCCCCCTTTTTGACATCACCATGCATAAGGAATTGCATGATTTCAGTAAGTTGCGCTCCTTGGGCATCCATGCGCTGATAATGATATGTTTTAAGTCTAATTATTTGGCTTGAAAGCTCAGTGTACATATTGAGATGCAAGAAATTATGCCTTTCTTGTCGGAGGGTAATGCTTGTATTCATGACTAAAAAATTCTTTGGAGAGGTCAGATTTCATGGATTGAAAGGGTTTCTTGAGATCAAATTGCTTCCGGTTGAGGCAAAAAATTGATTGATCTATAGTCTTCAGACGGTCCAAAATCTTCTTCTGGCTATCTTCTTCCACAAATTCTTCTTCTTCGGGTTCAAATAGATCAGATGAAAAGAGTATTCTAGCTTTGAAGGAGGCCAGTTGAGAAGAGGATGCTTTTTCGGTTGACTTGGAAGGCTGAGATTCATCGATTTCAGAAGAAAAAATATCAACCGTGGTTTCAAATGCTACAGATGAAACAGGGATTGCTTCGCTAGGGAATTCTTGTGATACCAGACCGGGTGATGGAGCCTTAGAAAACAAAAGATACTAGAGGCAAAGAAGCAACAGTTACATTATCATCCTTGGGTTCAGCATGTGAAGATAATAACGGTTCTGGGAGAATGCCTTGAGCAGTATCAATAACAGATTCAGACTTTGAAGGAGAAGATATCTCCATGTGAGTTGTGCCTTGATCAAAGTCAGAAAAAGATTTCACAACTTCTTCGGCAAAGATCAGATGGACTTCTGAAAGACCAATATGCGCCGAGAAAGGAGGCACAACTGATTCAAACTCTTGAACAGATGTATTTTCCTCATGGATCTCTTGAGGAGCTATCGAGGAACCCAGTTCATCTTGTTTACAAAATGCCTCAGTGATGAGAACATCCTTTGTCATAATGATATCGGCGGTTAGAAGAATGGATATCACATTACTGGTCATAGCGGTTTCAACCGGTATTCTTAGCAACAAGGGAAGCGGTAACAGATGAAGATTGTAGTAACTGAGTGGTAGATAAGTATTTGATGGTCTCATAAGCCAGCACTTCATCAAGATTCAGGTCTGAGTAAAACTTACCCTTTTCTCCAACCGCAGGCAGTTGAAGTTCATGTCGCTTAAGAGCGACAACCATTGAGAGTGAGAGAGCGTTCATCTCAAGTTGAGAAATGACAGATGAGTCATCTTTATATTTGAGGATAAATTATCAATAAACTCCAACAACACAGTTGTATTTGTGTTCGGTTTTTGTAAGACCAAAAAAAAATTTGAAGTCCATGATTAACAAAAAAAATTATGACCTCCTTCCTCCCCCAATTGTTTTCTCTAATGAATTTTGATACAAAACATTGAAAATCTGGTACTAATATATGATATTCGAGTACAAAATATTTCAGATCTGACACTAATATATGATTTATGAGTACTAGATCATGTATAACAAGTATTTGTATTAATGACATGTCTTTTCTCATATGAAAGTTGACACAAAACATTGTGATATGAATCTGATCGGGCATGACGTGCTAAATCTTGAGAGGAGATACAGACAAGTTTGTCAAGCTTGATGATGATTAAAGATGAAGAATCAAGCGCATTCGAATGCTTGAAGGAGTTCAATGAATCCTTCCATGAAAACATATCGAGCAACAAAGCATTTGAATGTGAAATGACCCCGGAAGGCAACAAGACATGCCCAGCTCGCAGAACACCGCACCCTAGCAGGGCATAATACCAGCCCCAACACGGCCTTTTGCGAGACCCCCGTGCCTCAGCGGCCAGAATTCCCCACCTCACCGCGCCGCAATGCATATTTGAAAATGGAAACCCTAGATTACGAATTTTAATGTATTTTTATATAAACAAAAGTTTTAACTTTTAGAAACAAAATGACTGAAGATTGAATATATTTCTTCGAGTTTTCTCTTAAGATTTTCAGAAATTTGCTTATATAACAAAAAATCAAACATATCAAATATTTAATTTTTGTGGCATTTGTCGATTGTTCTTCATTCAGATTGTCAAAAACCAGTTCTTTAAAGGTTTGTTTGAGATCGGTTTTTTATCTTCATGAATATTTGTTGCCAAGTTTTTTGTAGCTTAAAGGTGAATATCACAAATAATTACTTGATTCAAAAATATCGGTACAACCCAATGTTATTTATTTCATCGAATCGAGGGTGTGACTCCATTTTTTAATGCGTTTGCTTTTTGTACTAGATGAATCTCATCACATTGAAAAAATGTTACTACTATGTAATTTTTTTTTTTTTACTATTTGAGATCATATTCAAATAAGGATAATAGTCACGCGGTCAAATTGAATTATTATTATTATTATTATTATTATTATTATTATTATTATTATATACTGCGAAATAAACACTGATTTCTGAAAAACAAAATAAACACTGATTTCCAGATTATTCATGTCTTAAACTCTCTCATGGCCATAGTCTTAACTTCTCAATTTCTCAGGAGTTACCTCGTCACCTTCAAGTCCATCTCTTGGTTGCCATACTCTTTCCCCAAAGAAGTTAGTTCGATTGTGATGTTGCTAAATCTCTCATCAAAGTCTAACGTAGACTCACTGCCCTTCACTTTGATGTTGTCAAATTTAACGTCCGAAAAACCAATCTACGTAAACCACATGCATGCAAAATTATTTTATTTGCTTAATTGTTTTTTTAATTGTTTTTAAATGCTTGAATGATATTTATTATATGATTAAATGCATAATTGCATAATTAAATGATAATATGACATGATTTCATGAAATTAAGGATATTAGCCGAATATTCGATAATAGGCAGGGAAAAGAAGACCGGGAACGACCAAGACAAGAATATGTATTTTTATTTAATTAATGGCAAGGCTTCCTAATATGATTAAAAATGATTTAATTTTCTTAAAAATGTTGGAGTTCGAATTATTTTACGATTCGAGCTCGATTTTTCCTGGGAAGCCGGTTTTAGGCAAACGAGAAGTTTTAAAAGATCAAAAATATTATTTTATGGAAACTAATTTTATAAACTTTTATTATTTAATTAATTTAGTGTTATTGGGTCCAATTTAATTAATTTAAGTAGGCCCAATTACCCTTAAGCTTGCAAGTCCAAAACCAAAGCCCATTTAACTTGTTAAATTAATTATAAATAAGTTACCAAGCTTTCAAAAACACCATAACCAATGCTAGTAGCAGCCGTGAAACACCCTCACAAGTATTTTCGAAATTTGGGAAGGAAAGAAGCTTGTGTTCTTCGTCGTCCGATCGTTCAACGTCGCACGCTCGCCGAAAATCGTATATTCGAGCTTTATAAAGGCAAAGGCACATTCCTAAACTTTTTTAAACATCATACGAACCATAATATGTGTGTTTTAATTGATTATACATGAAAATTATGTGGGTTCGATTATTTTACGGTATGATACGTATTTTCAATGTTTTTACGATTTTACGCTTGTTTTAAAAGAATCGTTATGAACCCAACGGACACGCTACCAATACATGATAAAATGTGATTGATTATGATCGAAACATGATAAATTGATAAAAGAAAACAAGCTGGAATCGTGGGTTTATCAAGAGGGGCCGAGGAGTTTTTATTGTTGGGTTGCATAGGTTCAAGGGCTCGAGTGTTTGCATGGGGTCATGGGGCTCGTCCAGGGGCAGTGGTGGTCTCGGTCTAGGGCTGGATTGTATCCTAGGGCAGCTAGGGTTCGAGCCAGGGGCTGGGGAAGAGTCCACGTGAAGTGGGACTCTCCCCCACGCTCGGGTAGATGTAGCAGCGGCTAGGGGGCGCACTGCTGGGGCTTGGGCGCGCTAGATAGGTCCATCAAGGTCCTAGAGTTATGGGCTGGGGAAGAGTCCACGTGCAGTGGGACTCTCCCCCACGCTCGGGTAGATGCAGCAGCGACTAAGGGGCATGCTGTTGGGGTTTGGGAGAGCTAGGTAGGTCCATCAGGGTCCTAGAGTGATGGGATGAGGTCGGGCCAGGGGCTGGAGTGGCTGGTTGCAATGTGGCTTGAACCAAAGTGGAAACCGTGAGAGAGCAAAGGGTAGCACGCAGCTTGTTCTTGTTCAGATAGGTTGCTGCTTGCGTCCAGGGGCTTGGGCTGGTCTGGGAAAGGTCTGGGCGTTGTATAGGGATGGTCAAGGTCCGGTGGGCTCGGTGGTGGCTCGGCTGGAGGTGACCTAGGTTGACTAGGAGTCTACTAGCATGAGTTTTAGAAGGGTGCAGTTTCGGGTCTGGTTCCAGGAGGCTTGTGCATGGATTAGGGTCATGTTCTATGGGCTAGGGCTAGTCAGGAGGTGCCTAGGTAGGTTGGAAAGGGTTTGGCTCGAGGTGGCTCGGGCGTGGCTCGGGCAAATTGGGTGACGGCTCGTTGTGTTCGAGTGAGGCTCATTATTTCAAAATTAAAAGAAAATAAAACCATGGGTGTGGGGTGTGGTTCATGGCTCCCAAGGATAGAATAAATATCAAAAATGTTATGTTTAAAATTGGGAATCAAAATAGCGAGTTTTGGATTTATCCGAGATTTTATCGCCGCACGAAACATTAATTAAAGAATTAATTAAAAAGCCTAGTTTTAAGCTTCATAAAATTATGAAAAATTATATTTAAATTTAAATAATTATTTAAGGTAAGCCCATGTCATTAAATGTGAGAAAAAGATAAATTCGAGAATTTTTACGTCCAGGGGCAAAACGATAATTTTACACTTAAGAAAATACGAAAAACGCTTACCAGCATCCCGAAGGATCATAATACTTGTAAAATGATATTTTATGATTTAAAATAATGATTTTGATGATATTATGTATTTTTATGATTTATGGTAAAGCTGTGCAATTTTTACTGTCTAAAATGTTATTTTTGGAAAGTTATGCTATTTTATGATTTTTAAAGAAAATGAAAAATATTTTGAGAGATGTGAATTGACTGTGATATATGATATATGATTTGTGGGGAATCCGTTTATGTTCAGGACGGTGAACTTACAATTTTATGGGGATGTCGTGAGGGAAAAAGACCCAGAGAGAACCCATTTATGGGAAAAAGCCCCCGAGGGAATCCATTTATGGGAAAGGGCCCTAGAGAGAACCTGTCTATGGGAAAAAACCTCCGAGGGAACCCCGACGATCGTATTTCCATGGTGGAGCCTAGTGCACACCCCCATGGGCCATGTGGAGCTGAAGACTGATCAGTCGACCGAGGATAAAAGCTAGTCACTTTCAAGGATCAAACTTCACCCAAAATGATATATGATTTAAAGCTTTATGATTAAAATGATTTTATGATATATGATTTATGATGATGATTAAAGCTATTTTTAAAATAATTTATTTATGCTCTAAGATTATTTTTAAATGATTTAATTATGCTTAAATGATTTTTAAATGATTTATTTATGCTTAAAACTATTTATAAATGGTTTGTTTATGTTCAAAAGATTATTTTAAATAAAATTATGATTTTAATGCATGTGATTGTATACATATTATTTGCTATACATGTTTAGAACGTGCTAGTCTTTAGACTCACTAGGTTTGTATGATGCATGATTTGCTGAATTATGCAGGTGCTGACGCTTGAGTGGATCGAGTGCAGCAGTATACACCCGAGTGCCTTTATGTTTCCGAACTAGCTTGATAGATAAATGATTTAAAGATTTATGTTAAGGATTTTTATTAGAGATATTTGTATGCTTTATGTCATTGTTAGTTGATCTTTGTGAAGGTCGATTTAGGGATTTTGGTTAGTTGATGATTTATGATTTTATTTTATTCCCTTGAGATTTTAGTTGTGAAATAATTATGACTTATGATATGTTAATTTATTAGGATTGTTAGAAATGTTAACTTATTTTATTTAGTTAGTATTTTAGAATTTATGATTTATGATTAGGAAAAAAATTCGATGTCGTTTCAATTGGTATCAGAGAAAGGTTTTCCCCAAAGGGTTGTGTACTGTCACTTCGAGAAGCTCAAGAAGTCACGCCTCAAATATGTGAGTTTTTACTGCTTTATATTTTATGTGCTTAAAATTCTTTAAATGCTTACATGATACATGATATACATGTTAGTTGCATGCTGCATGAAAAATTTTAAATGCATGTTGGTTACGTGGTTTGGACGACGTATACAGAGATGCCTCCTAGAAGGATTTTGCGTAGGAATGATGAGGATAGACATGAGGAGGAGATTCCACAGCCTCCACCTGTTCTGGATGCTAGTGCTCATGTACTAGTCGGTATGGCCCGTTTCTTTGAGCAACACGTAGGGAATGGAGCAATGGTTAGACCGGAAGCTGCTTATGAGAGTTTTAGGAAGATGGACCCCGAGGATTTTCATGGCACTACTGATCCATTCGTTGCTGAGGGATGGATTAGATCTTTAGAGGTGATCTTCCACTACATGTAGATGGCGGATGTCGATCGAGTTCGTTGTACCATCTATCAATTGAAGGACGACGCTTCTTTATGGTGGGAGGGAGCGGAGCGAGGAGTGAATATGGCTACACTGACTTGGGAAGAATTCAAGAGGGTGTTCTATAATAAGTACTCCACATTTGATGTTCGTTCTAGACTTAAGAGGGAGTTCATGAGTCTCCGTCAGGGGGATTGGTCTGTTGCTGAATTTGTGCAGAAATTTGATAGGGGCTGTCACTTTGTGCCCTTGATTGCCGATGATGCTGCTGAAAAATTATGAGATTTTCTAGATGGTTTGAGGCCAACTATCCGACGTGATGTGATGCTCAGCGATCATATTGATAATACTACTGCAGTTGCCAAAGCTTTTAGAGTCGAGCAGTCACTTAAAGATATAGATTGGGAGATTCAGCGAAAGAGGAACCGTACTCAGCAAGCTAGTCAGAGTAATAAGAAGCCTTATACGGGACCTCTTAAGCAACCAGAACCACCAAACCACAAGGACAACCACCAACAGGGAATGTTCTAAAGGCTGATGAGAGACCACTATGCCAGGAGGGCAATCGTCCACATTCTGGCAAATGCATTTGGGGCACCTACAAGTGCTTCAAGTGCGGAGAGTTGGGACACAAGATGGTGGAATGCACAAAGCCTAGACAAACCATGACTGGAAGAGTCTATGTGATGCAAGCTGCAGAGGATGAGACAGAGCCGGCACTACACTGATTTCGAGGTAACCTAGCTGTTCAACATTTTTTCGATGTTTTTCTTTGCATGAAATGTTAAACTGGGTTATGGGAATTGATTGTGATATTGAAGAACTTAGAAAGAATATGCTGCATGCACTACTTGAGCTGGATTTAGGAGTTGACTTTGGGAAATTTTTGGGTTAGAATTGCAATTTTCAAGATTTTGAGGACCGAATTGAATAGTAAGATTTTAAGTTAGATGTTAAGTTTGAGGTGGATAAGGGAATCTAAACTTTGCAATCATCAAGTCAAGGAAAATTTCGAGGACAAAATTGTATTTAATGAGGGGGGAGAATTATAACGTCCGAAAAACCAACCTACGTAAGCCACAAGTATGCAAAATCATTTTAATTGCTTAATTGTTTTTAAATGCTTGCATGATATTTATTATATGATTAAATGCATAATTACATAATTAAATGATAATATGACTTGATTTCATGAAATTAAGGATATTGCCCGAATATTCCATAATAGGCAAGGAAAATGAGACCGGGGACGACCAAGACAAGAATATATATTTTTATTTAATTAATGGCAATGCTTCCTAATATGATTAAAATGATTTAATTTTCTTAAAAATGTTGGAGTTCGAATTATTTTACGAGTCGGGCTAGATTTTTCCCGGGAAGCAGGTTTTGGGCAAACGAGAAGTTTTAAAAGATCAAAAATATTATTTTATGAAAAATAATTTTATAAACTCTTATTTTTAAATTAATTAAGTGTTATTGAGCCCAATTTATTTAATTTAAGTAGGCTCAATTACCCTTAAACATGCAAGCCCAAAACCAAAGCCCATTTAACTTGTTAAATTAATTATAAATAAGTTATCAAGCTTTCAAAAACTCCATAACCATTCCTAGTAGCAGCCGTGAAACACCCTCACACACTCACAAGTATTTTCGAAAATTTGGGAAGGAAAGAAGCTTGTTTTTTCGTCGTTCGGTCGTCCAACGTCGCATCCTCGCCGAAGATCATATAGTCGAGCGTTATAAATCCAAAGGCACGTTCCTAAACTCTTTTAAACATCATACGAATCATAATACGTGTGTTTTAATTGATTATACATGAAAATTATGTGAGTTTGATTATTTTACGGTATGATACATATTTTCAACGTTTTTACGATTTTACGCTTGTTTTAAAAGAATAGTTATGAACCCAACGGGCACGCTTTCAATACATGATAAAATATGATTGATTATGATCAAAACATGATAAATTGATAAAAGAAAACAAGCTGGAACTGTGGGTTTATCAAGAGGGGTCGAGGAGTTTTTATTATTGGGTTGCATAGGTTCAAGGGCTCGAGTGTTTGCATGGGGTCATGGGGCTCGTCCAGGGGCAATGGTGGTCTCGGTCTAGGGCTGGGGTGGGTCCTAGGGCGGCTAGGGTTCGAGCCAAGGGCTGGGAAACAGTCCACGTGAAGTGGGACTCTCCCCCAGGCTCGGGTAGATGCAACAGCGGCTAGGGGGCACGCTGCTGGGGCTTGGGAAAGCTAGGTAGGTCCATCAGGGTCCTAGAGTGATGGGCTGGGGAAGAGTCCACGTGATGTGGGACTCTCCCCCCACGCTCGGGTAGATGCCAGCAGCGGCTAGGGTAGCCGCTACTGGGGCATGGGCGAGCTAGGTAGGTCCATTAGGGTCCTAGGGTGATGGGCTGGGGTCGGGCCAGGGGCTGGAGTGGCTGGTTGCAAGGTGGCTCGAGCCAAAGTGGAAACCGTGAGAGAGCAAAGGGTAGCACGCAGCTTGTTCTTGTTCAGATAGATTGCTGCTCGCGTCCAAGGGCTTGGGATGGTCTGGGCGTAGGCGTGGTCCAGTGATGGTCAGGGTCTGGTGGGCTCGGTGGTGGCTCGGCTGGAGGTGACCTAGGTTGACTAGGAGTCTACTAGCGTGAGTTTTAGAAGGGTGCAGTTTCGGGTCTGGATTTTGGAGGCGTGTGCGTGGGTTGGGGTCATGTTCTATGGGTCAGGGCTAGTCGGGAGGGTGCCTAGGTGGGTTGGATAGGGTTTGGCACGAGGTGGCTCGAGCGTGGCTCGAGTAAATTGGGTGATGGCTCGGTGTGTTCGAGTGAGGGTCATTATTTCAAAAATTAAAAGGAAAATTAGAACCATGGGTACACTGGTGTTGTTCATGGCTCCCAAGGGTAAAATAAATTTTAAAAATGTTATGTTTAAAATTTGAAATCAAAATAGCGAGTTTTGGATTTATCCGAGATTTTATCGCCACACGAAACGTTAATTAAAGAATTAATTAAAAAACCTAGTTTTAAGCTTCATAAAATCCCGAGGGGAAAAGCCTAATTAAAAAGCCTAGTTTTTATCGCCGAACTTACAATTTTATGGGGATGTCGTGAGGGGAAAAGGCCCAGAGGGAACCCATATTTACGAAAAAAACCCCCCGAGGGAACCCATTATGGGAAAAGGCCTTAGAGGGAACTTGTCTATGGGAAAAGACCCTCGAGGGAACACCGACAGCCGTATTTCTATGGTGGAGCCTAGTGCACACCCCATAGGCTATGTGGAGCTGAAGACTTGACCGAGGATAAAAGCTAGTCACTTTCAAGGATCAAACTTCACCCAAAATGATATATGATTTAAAGCTTTATGACTAAAATGATTTTATTATATATGATTTATGATGATGATTAAAGCTATTTTTAAATGATTTATTTATGCTCCAAGCTTATTTTTAAATGATTTTACTATTTATGATTTAATTATGCTTAAATGATTTATTTATGCTTAAAACTATTCTAATGCATGTAATTGTATATATATTATTTGCTATACATGTTTAGAACGTGCTAGTCTTTAGACTCACTAGGTTTGTATGATGCAGGATTTGATGATTTATGCAGGCGCTGACGCTTGAGTGGATCGAGTGCAGCAGTACACACCCCAGTGTCTTTATGTTTTCGCACTAGCTTGATAGATAAATTATTTAAAGATTTATGTTAAGGATTTTTATTAGAGATATTTTTATGCTTTATGTCATTGTTAGTTGATCTTTGTGAAGGTCGATTTAGGATTTTATTTTATGCCATTGAGATTTTAGTTGTGAAATAATTATGACTTATGATTTGTTAATTTATTAGGATTGTTAGAAATGTTAACTTATTTTATTTAGTTAGTATTTCAGAATTTATTATTTATGATTAGGAAAAAAAATCGAGGTCGTCTCATCAAACTTCTATATTGTAACATAAATTCATTTTCCTTTTTTGTTCATTGCTTTCACAGAATTGAATCAGTTTTTCTCAGATATCACATTGGAACACATCTTGATCTTGTTGATAGTTTTCTTATCCAACATGTAACGCCCCTGAAAATTAGAAGGTCCACGCGAACCACATGCATTTGAGTTATTAAATTCTCTTGTATTTTAATTAAATATTTTAATTGCATGAATTAATTATATTGTGTATTTTGACATGTTTAAAATATATTTTCTACATGGTTGAATTAAAATGTATTTTTAAAGGTTATTCGAGTTGCAATCGAGGAACGGACCGATGGCTGAAAAATAGAAAATATTTTTATTGGTTAATTATTTTTAATTATTTAAAATATGGGTGATTCTTTTCATATTTTTGAAAATAAGGGGTTTTGAGGTGATTTTATACCCAGGACGTAAATTTTATCGGTGTTGGTTTTTTTCAACAAAAATTCGAAAGTTTTGAACAACCCGGCTAATAAATTCAGAAAATTAATTAAACAAAATAATTTTTATGTTTTATTTAAACACTAATGTGCCTAATTAACTACACTAATGGGCCTAGTCTTGTTTAGTGGTTAATTAACTATAAAATATTCAAAATCCCTACCCTAAACCCCATAATTCCCACGCCCCACACTCCCTATCAATTGTAAAATCCCTCCCCAAGCAACACCATGGCACACACATCATAAACAAGCAAGGAAAGTTCGATTATTGCAAGGAAAATCAAGCCAAGGTCGTTCGTCTCCGTTCTTCGCAATCGTCAACGTTTATTCGTGCGTAAATTACGCAAAGGCACGCCATATTCTTTCCTTCAAACATCTATCACACCATAATATTTATCTGAACATGTTTTTAAAGAAATCAAGTCCACACAACTTGATATTTTCGTAACTATGCCTACATGTGTATTAAACTCTTGATTTGTAGTTCCAAATTCATGTTTTTTATTTTGTTTAAGGGGATGCCATGGATAGTATATTAATATGGAATGGTTTATAGCTAAAAACATGATAAATAATAAAGAAAACCAGGCTGGAACCGTAGGAAGAAGACAGAAAAAAGGGGCCGTAGGTTTTGTTGTTTTTCAAGGTGCAAGGTCAGTTGATTGTGCATGGGGCACGAGGGCTCAACCAGGTCTGGTGGTTGGGTCCTAGGGGTCATGGTTGAGTGCTAGGGCTCGAGTCTTGGGCTGGGGAAGAGTCCACGTGAGGTGGGACTCTCCCCCATGCGCTGTGCACTGCTGGGTTTCAAGAGTGGGCTGCTTCGGGGCTAAGGGCGAGCTGGGTAGGTCCATCAGGGTCCAAGGGCCATGGGCAGCGGTCGGGCAAGGGGGTGGAGTGGCTGGGTTGCTGCTGGCTCGAGGAAACAATGGAAGCCGTGAGGGAGAGCTTGAACGCGCAGCAGGTGTGGCCTCGTGCAGGGCTTCGTGCGTGGCTCAGGGGCTTGGGCTGGGGTTGGCTCGGGTCTAGGACTGGTCTAGGGTCAGTAAGGGTCAAGGGTGGTCAAGTGGTTAGGGGATTGATGAGTCCTAAGGCAACTAGGAAACCTTTATAGCTAGGACATCTCACGCACAAAACATGCAGAAATTGGTCCACTGTCCAGAAGGTTTTTGAGCGGGCTAGGGCTGGTCAGTAGGGTCCATAAATGTGTTGTCTAGGTTTGGCTCAAGGTGGCTCGGGCGTGGCTCGAGTAAATTAGGAGATGGCTCGGTGTGTTTGATAAGGTGTAAAAAATGAAAATAATAAGACTAAAATTGAATCCATGGGTCCACGGGTGTGGCTCATGACTTGGAAGGGTAGAATAAATAATAAAAATGCTATGTTTAAAATTTGGGATCAAAATAACGAGTTTTGGATTTATCCGAGATTTTATCGCTGCACGAAACGTTAATTAAAGAATTAATCGAAAAGCCTAGTTTTATGCGGAATAAAATTATGAAAAATTATATTTAAGCTAAAATAATTATTAAATTTCTATGTTTTTAATTTGGGAATTTTATATTAAGGTTTGGTTTAATTCGGGATTAAAACGCATTAATACGTCAGGTTTAAATATTAATTTAAAAGTCATCGATTTAAGCGAAATAAAAAATGAGAAAATTCATGTAAGCTTAAATAATTATTTGGGACATGTTAGAGTCAATGAAATTAAGAAAATGGAAAAAACGTGAAATTTTACGTCTAGGGGTAAAACGGTCATTTTCCTACCTAGAAATTAGTAAATGTCATGGCAGTGTCCTGAATGTTATTTTACACGCTAATATGATTATTTTAAATTTTTTAGGATGTTGTTATGATTTTAATATGCTAAAATGATTATTTTAAAATGTTTATGAATTTTTATATCAAAATGTTCATTTTAAATGTTTATGATTTAATATGTCAAAATGTTATTTTAAATATTTATGATGTTGAAATTTTTATTTAAAATATTTATGGATTTTATATGTTAAAAGGTTTCTTTTAAAATGTTTATGGATTTTTACGATAAAACGTAAACGTTAAAAGAAATGTTGCATGCTTGTTTTTAAAAGAAAACGATATTAAATGCATGATTTTATCAAGTGATGGAAATGTGAAACATTGGAGGAGGTGAAGTAATTGTGACTATTGATGATATGAGGATAAGAATGGAGATGTCGTGAGGGGAAAAGGCCCCAGAAGTGAGCTCATTTTCGGGAGGAGGCCCCAAAGGGAACCCATGCGTGAGAAAAGGCCCCAGAGGGAGCCCCTCTATGGGAGAAAGCCCCCGAGGGAGCCCCGACGATCGTATGTCCATTCGATGAGGATAGGCCAAGGTCCAGTTGATCAGTGAGAGTGTTGCTGGTGTCCCCGCCGCCCAGTACTGTGGTTACATGTAGATGGATCCATCGACTTTTTGAGGATGAGAAAAGTCACAATTAAAGATCTGAATTCAATAAAAATGAAAAATGTTTATGCTTATGATGAAAGAATACATGTTATGAAATGAGGAAAAGGAAAAATGTTGAGGTTTAGGTTATGCATGTTCATATGAATATGAGGATGATATGAAAAGGTTTACAAAAATGTTTATGAAAAGTTTATGAAAATGTATATGTTTAAAGTTGATGCATCATTATGAAAAGCGTTTTGTTTAAAGTTTATGCATCATGAAAATGGTACTGTTTTAAAGTTTATGCATCTTCATGAAAACGATATTTTAAGTACAAGTATTTTTCACTGTTGTATGTGATCTTTATATGTAGTACTTGTTATCAAGATTATGGTGTGTTGAGTCTTTAGACTCACTAGGTGTTATTGATGCATGTTATTATGATAATAATGTTAAAGGAGGTCTTGATGGTTGACTTTACTGGACTGAAGGTGCACATAACCCGAGGATCAACGCTAGTTTTCCGCACTAGTTATGATTTATGATTTTAAGTGATGCTAAAGATATTTTTACGACGATTTAATTATGAGTGGTTTTTGAGAGGTTATAGTATGAGCTATACTTTTCAAATAATGTTTTTAGGTTAGTAAAACGTATGATGATTTAATGCTTTAAACTATTTCATTTGGATTTTTAAATGGTAGTTGGTTGATTTATTTTAAAATGATGTCAAAAATATTTTATGGCTCGACCGAATGCTATGTGAGGTTTGAAAAAAAAATTTCTAGCACAAGTTAAGAAAACGAATAGCAGACGTTTCAGTTGGTATCAGAGCAATGGTTCTGTAAAGGGTTGTGCCACCATCAGCTGCCGGGAAGCTCAGTCGTCAAGCCTCAAGCTGTAAGTTTACATGTTTTATATGATTTATGTGTTGTTACCTACATGTTTACGTGATCTAAATGTTTAAGCTACATGTGCATACACGTTTTGAAGTTGATTGACGTTTATGTTTAAGGTTGCATGGCAAATGATTTTTTTTATCCTGCATGACTTTGTTATGCTAAAAGATTATATGCTTCGTGATTTTTATACGTGTTACGATATGAAATAAGAAATTATTTGATTTTAATGCATGTTGGCTTTGTGGTGGAATTGGATTATGTTGATTTTTGGGTTTTAGTATTGACGTTCTACTTTTTGGGCCATAAGTTAATCGTGAATATTATGAACGCTTTTGGGACTCGTAGATCTTTCTAAGAAAATACTGATGACTCGTGGTTACTAGTTGAATTAGTTTTTGGTAATTACTCATAAGTAATAATGATTCGAAGACTGCGATTATCTTTGGAAGTAAAAAAATGTATAAATTGGGATTTTAAGTTTTGATGAAAGATAAGATTGGTTATGAGAATTGATTTTTGGGTGAATAAGTTTAAAATTATTGAAATTATGTTATGGAAAACCCGTAGAAGGGAATTAAGAATGCCAAAAACTTATGGGTTAATCGTAGGATTTTCGAAATTAAGGACGAATTAAGATAATTTTTGAGGAAATTAAGAATTTATTTTGCAATTGTTAAGGAATTTGAGGACTAGTTTAACAATAAGTGATAATTGAATGGGTCAAATGATAAGAATTTTTGACGATTTAGACTTTTAAGAATATTTAGAATCTCGGGATATCTGGGTTATAAGGTTATAAGGAATTTCAATCAAGGGTTTTCAAGGATGAATCGATATTAGGTTTGAAAATTTAAGCTTTAGGGGATGCATTTGAGATTTTAAGGTTGAAATATGATAAGTTGATAAACATTTTGGGTATAAAATACGGAAGGTAATATATGATAAGCGTGGTCATCCATATTTTTATTGGGAATTTTAAGAAAAATTGAAATTCGAGGTTATAACAACATAGCACTAAGTCATCAAGGGTCATTTTAAGTTTCGATTTGCAAACGAGGAAATTAGAAGGTAAAATTAATTGGGATCAAGGAGACGTGAGGACATTCTAGAACTTAAGTTTTATAAGAGTAGCACATTGGAAGCGTGGATTTTTGGGATACTAGAACTGAATCTAAACTTTGGGTTATCAAGGATAAGCGAATTTCGAGGACGAATTCAATTTAAGGGGGGGATATTTTAACGCCCCGAAAATTCGAAGGTCCACGCGAACCACATGCATTTGAGTTATTAAATTCTCTTTTATTTTAATTAAAAGTTTTAATTGCATGAATTAATTATGTTATGCATTTTGACATGTTTCAAATATATTTTCTATATGGTTGCATTAAAATATATTTTTAAAGGTTATTCGAGTTGCGATCGAGGAACCGGAGACCGAGGGCTGAAAAATAGAAAATATTTTTATTGGTTAATTGTTTTTAATTATTTAAAATATGGGTGATTCTTTTTCATATTTTTGAAAATAAGGGGTTTTGAGGTGATTTTATACCCAGGACGTAAATTTTATCGGTGTTGGTTTTTCAACAAAAATGCGAATGTTTTGACAACCCGGCTAATAAATTCACAAAATTTATTAAACAAAATAATTTGTATGTTTTATTTAAACACTAATAGGGCCTAATTAACTACACTAATGGGGCTAGTCTTGTTTAGTGGTTAATTAACTATAAAATATTCAAAATCCCTATCCTAAACCCCATAATTCCCACGCCCCACACTCCCTATCAAATTGTAAAATCCCTCCACAAGAAACACCATGGCACACACATCATAAACAAGCAAGGAAATTTCGATTATTGCAAGGAAAATCAAGTCAAGGTCGTTCGTCGTCGTTCTTCGCAATCGTCAACGTTTATTCGTTTGTAAATTACGCAAAGGCACGCCATATTCTTTCCTTCAAACATCTATCACACCATAATATTTATTTGAACATGTTTTGATAGAAATCAAGGCACACAACTTGATATTTTCGTAACTATGCCTACATGTGTATTAAACTCTTGATTTGTGGTTCCAAATTCATGTTTTTTATTTTGTTTAAGGGGCTACCATGGATAGGGTATTAATATGGAATGGTTTATAGCTAAAAACATGATAAATAATAAAGAAAACCAGGCTGGAACCGTAGGAGGAAAACAGAAAAAAGGGGTCGTAGGTTTTATTGTTTTTCAAGGTGCAAGGTCGGTTGGTTGTGCATGGGGCAAGAGGGCTCGACCACGTCTGGTGGTTGGGTCCTAGGGATCATTTTTAGGTCCTAGGGAGAGTCCTAGGAGGGCTAGGGCTCGAGTCTTGGGCAGGGGAAGAGTCCACGTGAGGTGGGACTCTCCCCCATGTGCTGTGTACTGCTGGGTTTTGGGAGGGGGCTGCAGCGGGGCTAAGGGCGAGCTGGGTAGGTCCATCAGGGTCCAAGGGACATGGGCAGGGGTCGGGCAAGGGGCTGGAGTTGCTGGATCGCTGCTTGCTCAGGTGTGACTTCGTGAACGGCTTCGTGCGTGGCTCAGGGGCTTGGGCTGGGGTTGGCTCGGGTCTGGGACTGGTCTAGGGTAAGTAAGGGTCAAGGATTGTGTAATGCCCGAGATTTTGATTCTGTTAATCTGAGATTACGGATTATGAGTTGATGTGATTGTAGCCGGGCCATTCCGAGACTAGATTGGGCAAGGCACATGAAAAGCACAAAATTTTGGACCGAGAGTTCGGCGCCCAGGCGGAAGTTTTTGACCGCCCGAGCGCCATTGAACAATACAAGAAATCCAAACATTTCGCGCCCGGGCGGAAGTTTTTGACCGCCTGAGCGCGATTGTATATTATGCGAGGGCCGAACCTTCCTCGCCCGGGCGGATATTTTTGACCACCCGAGCGCGAGACGTGTTGAACAAAAAGGGAAGCCACTTGCTTTACATGCGTGTGTATATATATATACAGACTTCATTCCTTCAATCGGCAGAAAAGGAGAAAAACGAGAAAGAAAGGAAAAGCTCCAAGTTCAGTACGTAGAGTGGAGAATACGCAGAATTCGCCCGTCTGATTTTGAATCCGACTTCAATACTGAGTTCCTATCGACACAGGCTTCAACGGGACGTAAGTTTTACTACGTTTTGATATGTCAAAATCGGATATGATTCATATATGATGTTCTTGACATGTTAGACATCGTATAATCGAAACCGGATTGAAGAACGGATACCATATGAAATTGTTATGAATTTCTGATTTGATATGATCGAAATTGATATCAGATGAGTGTTGGGATTGATATCTGATTGATACTGTAGTGCTGGGTATATTGATATTATTCAGATTTGGATCAGATGAGTTGTTGATTTGTATGTACTGATATTATATTGCCGGTATGGCGAGATTGCGCAGATTTGATATTACAATCTGTTATTATTGAGATTATAAGTGTATTGATATCGATTATGAGTTGTGATATTATATCTGTGATGTTGGGATTGACGGGGTTATCAAGACTGTATTGTTATGCCGTCGAAACATCAGTAGATTGATTTTGATCAGATCCAGTATTGATAAAGATCATATCATGATATCGTTGATATGGATCAAATTATGCTTGATTTGAGTATTGATCAGAACAGGTCTTGAATTGAGTTATACATTGATACAGTGTATTCGATATTGTTATTGCCAGATTGATTTGACAGGCAGTGAGTTCGAGACTTCGACAGAGTCAGATCGACAGAACGAAATGAAAGGTATAAATTGATGTTGATGCGGGATTGCACAACTCGAGTCCGATTCGACTTGAGTTTCCCAAAATCACATACTTCATCTTATTGCATTGATATTTGCAATTGATGTGATTTCAATCTTTGATCTATTGATTTATGTATTGAGTCATAGGCTGATACGCTTAGTCTTGGACGATTGATCTCGTGACAGAGGTACCCGATAGTGATGGAATCGTCACTGGGCCATTGCACATTGTCATAGAGGTTTGGCAGGATATGCCAGGGCTGACACGCCTAGATGATTGGCCGATATGCCAGGGCGGATGTGCCTAGTTTGTGACGGATAGGTCAAGACATCAGGATGTTTGGTTATATCGAAGTGGATAGAATTTGAGTTTCTTCTATTACTGATGTTCGATATGGAAAGAGCCAAAGTCTGTGAATAAGAACGTACCACCACCCCGATCGGGAGTGTAGGTGGGGGTATGTTCTTATTCCGATCGGGATCCCTAGATTAGGATGAGTCGAGTTAGAGTCTAAGAATCATGGAGTGTGATTCGGAGTTTGTATTGATTCATGTTTCTGATTTTGATACATGTTATGAATATCTGTTTCATGCTGTTATATCTGTTTATATGAAATGCATGTATACATGATTTATACTGGGAATGTAATTCTCACTGGAGTTATCCGGCTGTTGTCTTATTTGTATGTGTGCATGACGACAGGTGGGACAGGATCAGGATCAGGAAGAGGATGAGAGATTATAGTTAGCGTGGAGATCCGGGCCTAGAAGCAGAATAGGATTCAGCATTGGATGTATAGTCGTTGAACCTAGTTGAGAGAGAGACATGTAGTACATGACTTGTACTTTGATATTGATATGTATATCAGATAGATTATTATTACGTTTCCGCATTTATATTTTAAAAAGAAAAAAATTTAGTCTCACTTTTCTTAATTGTTATATTTGACATTAATAATGATTAAGACATGAATTAGCGTTCGGGTCCCCACAGCAGGTGGTATCAGAGCAATAGGTCTGTAGACTGAGATAGGAGCTAGAGAGCGAGGTAGAATGAGTCTTCTTTCCTTGCTTTTGAATGCTAGCATGATTTACTGCTTTAATACATGTTTACTGTTTTTGAAGATATATGTTACCTGAATATCTGAGTTGATTTGGTAATGTTTATTATTTGAGAATGTATTAGAACTGATTCTTGATCAGAGGTAAGCTAATCGGAAAAGGACTGAGACGGATTTGTCTCATGTGATTGCTAACTCTTGTGATCATCAGATATACCTCCTCGAAGAATCCCAGAATAGGGATAGCATCTTGATTGATCAGATGGATGTGTTAGAAACTCCGATGGAAATAATGTTGAAAAGGTTTCAGTCATTAACACCGCCGATTCTGAATGGTACTGAGACGACTGTTGATTGTGAGAACTGGATAGATGATATAGAGATAATGTTTGATTCACTTGAGTACCCAGATGAACGTAGAGTTAAACTGATTGGGCATCAGTTACAGGAGGTCGCAAAGAGCTGGTGGATTGCAACCAAGGAAGCTTTAGAACGGCGTGGTACAGTGATTACATGGGGACTCTTTAAAGTGGAATTTTATCGAAGGTTTTTTCCAGTTTCGTACCGAGAAGATAAGAGGGCAGAATTTGAAAATTTGAAACAGGGTCAGCTAAACATTGAAGAATATGTTGCTCAATTTTCTACTTTGCTACGTCTTGCTCCTCACGTGGCTGAGAATGATGAAGCTGTGACTGATCAGTTTGTTAAGGGATTGAATCCTGAGATATTGACATTGGTAAATACAGGCCGACCCTATAATTTTGCTAATGCTCTGAGTAGAGCCAAGAGAGCCGAAGCCAGTCTGATGAGACAGAAAGGAGCTTCGGTTGTGCCTCCAGCATCGAGACCACAGCAACCACCTCTCGGACTTGAGACTGGTAGTAGCAGTGGTGGAAAGAAAGACTATTTGAAAGTCCGAAAGAAATAGCTCAAGAAGTTAGGAAGCGGTTCGTCTAGTTCCAGTGGCTCTAGTCAGAGTTACACCGGGATCTATTGTAGCAATTGCGGAGGGAGACATCCCACCGAGCAATGCCAAGGAGTATTTGGTAGTTGCCACATCTGTAAACGATCAGGACATTTTGCTAGAGTATGTCCACTGAGAGGTTCCCGAAGATCTCAGGGAGCAGAACCATCTGGACCAGTGGCACCGTCAGATAGACCATCATCTGTTGTTCGCTCTTTCCAACCACCCCTTACTCAGACACAACCAGGACCAGAAAGAAGGCAGAGTAGTGGCAGTGACCGAGGAACAGAACCAGGATGCACTTGATGATATAGTGGCAGGCAAATGTTCTTTTATGATTATTCCGTGTATGTACTGAGAGATTCTGGTACAACCTATGTATGATTTCTGAATGAACTGCATTGATGTATGCTTTATCTGTTTAGTCAGTTTCTGCTGTAGTATTTTATCTCTTTACCGTTTGGGGAGAGTTTTGATATCATTGAACTCTGTGAAACATCGTATACTACAGTGAGATGAGAATGAGACTGAGTTAGCTTGTATTGTACTTTTATGGTCTGAGTATGATTGCATTATTGATATTGATATGCTGACCGAGTACAGAGCTACCGTAGATTATTTCCAGAAGATGGTGAGATTCGGACCTGAAATGGCCGAAGAATGAATATTGTACGGTAAGGATTCTAGATTGAGAATTCCTTTGATATCCGTACTATCTATGACTCGATCATTACAGAAAGGAGCCGAGGGACTCCTTATGTATTCAGTTGACTTACTGAAGTTGATTCTATCATTGGCTGATTTGCCAGTGACATGAAAGATACTGATATTTTCCTCAGATGAGACTCCGGGTTTGATTCCAGCCAAGGAGATTGATTTCAGCATTGACTTGATACCAGGTATTTTTGATTTTAAAACATCGTACCGAGTGATACTGATTGAATTGAAAATTTTGAAAAATCGTGTAGAAGATTTCCTAGCCGAGAGTTACATCTGATTGAGTGTTTCTCTTTGGAATGTATCAGCTATGTTTGTGAGTTGATAAACTCTGTGTTCAGAATATTTTGATGATTCTCTGATTAGTTGATCTATGATATTCTGGTATATTCGAAGAATATGGCTGATTTTTTTAAATATCTGAGGATTGTATTTGTAATACCTGAGATTTTAGTTTGATACTTTTGGGTTGTCATGTATTATGAATAAGGTAATGGAAGAACATACATGGAGAAGCGACGTTGCAATTTAAGTTTAGTGGCAAAGAAACACCGCACCCGCGCCAGAAACACTACCGCACTCGCGGTGTTGGGACAGTAAGGGCTGTGCACCTGCGGTCCAAGAGCCAGTGCACCCGCGGTCGTTTCTTCTGAATTTTTGGAACTGGTACAGTACGCTCAGCGCACCCGCGATCCAATGGCTAGCGCACCCGCGACGAGACGTGCAGATTAAAGAATGAGACATGTGTCCTTGCCATGCATACTTAATGTGTAATCCTTCATTTCAGACTTACAGCAACAAAGAAACCACCGAGAGAACTTCCATGAAAGGTTCAAAGTTCCTTATATCTTAGAATTTAGCTTGTGCAAGATCCGGCCAACCGAATTTGAATCCGAGTCTATATTTGTGCTCCTCTTGTTACTAGCTATCAAAGAATGTAAGTTTTCTTTAATTCCAGAAAGTTTGAAATTCATGTGTTGGGAAATTCTGATATGATGGAGATTATGTGTTCTTATGATAGCGGTGACCGTATAATTGAAATCAGATCGAAGAAATTATACCGTATGCCTTTGTTATGAATGTCAGCATATCTTGAGTTGAATTGTATAGATGTTGACATACTGGAATTAGAATTGTGATGATATGGTATTGGTTATGCATTGTTGAGATTTGGTTATTGTTGTCAGTATTCCCAGTATATCGGGACTACGCCGTTATGCCGCTGAAATGTACCGAAATGGAATATTGATAAGTACATGTATTGATTTGAGTTAGAGATTGGTAGAATGCATCTTGAATATGTCATTTCAGATTGGTCTTGACAAGCTTCAACATCGAGACTTCGACATCGACAAAGACTGAACAACGAAAGGTATAATTCAATGTTGATTCGGGAAGACACAACTCAAATTAGATCTTAATTGAGTTTCCCAAAATCACATACTAGATTGTTTATAATTTAATATGGTTATGCTTTGTCTATAGAGTTGTAGCAATGCACCTGAGATAGGTGATTTGTTGGCAGATATGCTAAGATACCGGATGTTCGGTGATGTCGATATACGTAGGAGAAGATCGACTCCTATTGTAGATATTCGATATAGAGAGGACCGAAGTCCGGGAATAAGATGTACCGCCACCCCGATTGGGAGAATAGGTGGGAGATTGTTACGTTTTATTCACACCCTAGACTTAGATTGGAGTCGAGTCAAAGATTTGAAGTTCGAGATTTGATGTATAGCATTGTTTTGATCTATGTTCTAGATTAGATACATGTTCTTGATTTATGCTTTATATTTTACATATGTTTGCATGATATGCATGATACATTGTGTTATACTGGGATTTGTTCTCACCGGAGCATCCGGCTGTTGTTGTGCCTGTATGTGTGCATGACAACAGGTGGAACAGGGACAGGATCAGGGTCAAGGAGAGCGTGACTGAGATTGGATAGTGTGGTGATTTCGGGCGTATAAGACAACTAGATGTTCTACATGTGATATGTAGTTTGTTACCAACACTAGTTTGTATAAATGAAATGGAACAAGACATGTACTTACTTTTAATGAAATAAATAGAGTTATCACATGTGTATGATTATATACAATAGTTTATAATGTTTAAAAGAAATTTTTTTTTATGACCCATTTTCTAGCAAAGATCCACTTAATCCAAAGATAATTGAGTCAGAGCCCGGGTCCCCACAGTATTGAATATTCTGGGAACTGGAAAGTTGTATACAGAAACTGTTGAAATGTGCATCTTGATTGAGACAGATTGTATTCAAGGTTTTTTATATCTGAAGATGATATAACGGTTGATTCTAGTACAGTGAAGCCGTGATTAGTTGGCTGAGATCGACATCAGTGTCAGAAACTTGTAGTTGCATGAGTTAGCAGGCTACTTTATATGATTGTTATTTTGAATTGATTGAGAATGACTATTTTCTGGAGCAGTATTTGATACAGATTGTATACAGTTGAGACTCGATACCTTTCAAGCCGAACCAGAGCTGATTTTGAGGGTTAAAACAGTTCGGAAAGTTGATCAGAATGGACAGAACTTGATTACTGATAGACAGAGCAAGGGACCGATTAGAATATCAGGTATGTGATATTGCATTGTATATGAATAACCGATGGGTTATGCCAGATATTTCGGATTTGACATGATAAGATATTGTCAGAAGTGCACAATAATCGATTCAACATTCCTACTGATGACTGAAAGATATATGATAATTTGAAAAGACAGTTTTGATAGAAACAGATGAGATCAGATGTGGCAGAGTTTGTACTAAAATGTCTGAATTTCCAACAGATAAAGACAGAAACAAAGAACCAGGAGAGTGGTTCTATAGCTTATCGATTCCTGAATGGAAATGGGATCACATTTCCAAGGATATCATGACAAAGCTACTGCAATACTCCCGAGACTGAGTCTCAATTTGAGTTGAGAGTGACAGACTGACCAAGTCCGTGGGTTCTAGTTCGTACATGAAGACATACCGATATAACTAGATTACTGAGATTGCTGACGAAGAAGTGATCAGATTACACAGAGTGCCGAGAGATAAATTATGTCAGACCATGATTTCGATTGACTTTGCACTTTTGCCAAGAGTTGTAGTAGGCTCTAGGTATGGAATTATGTTTGAATACTGCATAGCGTTCTCCGACTGATAGATAGTCAGAGTGAATTATCCAGATACTGGAAGATATAGTTAGAGTTGTAGTGCTTGATTTTAGCACTAGTTGACAAGATTCGTTGTCATTGTGAGAATTATCGTACAACAACTGTTATTAAACGAGTACGGAAATAACATCGTTTGAAGTATGGTACGACAAGAAGTGCAGATTACCTTCTTTATTAGAATAGTATCTCTGAGGTACCTGAGATTGGACCTGATATGATCAGAGATATGACAAAGAAAGTGCCGCTGATTTAGAAGAAAATAAAAGCAGCACAAGATAGACAAACTGAATATGACAACGTCAGACGACGACCGATGGTATTTGATATAGAAGATTGAATATTAAATTAATTTAGCCTAAACAAATTTGATGGCAGGTAACGATGTTAATTTGTTATGAGCTGTTGATTGGTATATACGGATATTGTATAGCCAGTATTTGAGATCGATTCCATCAGAGTAACTCCCAGATGTATGGTGATATGATATTTCTTGAATGATTATTCCAGATTGGAATCCGAGTCAATGGAAGAAGATCATTCAGAATGAAGACTATTCCGTTATTGAAAGTTCAAGGGAATGGTTAGGGCATCAAAGAAGCTATTTGGAAGACAGAATCTGAGATGAGATAAAGATTCTAGAATTGTTTCATTGAGGTGAGTTTTCTTCTTAACTTCTGTATATCTCTTTCTTGTATCTGATTTGGTAAATGATATGATTACCTGTGATATACGAGTTGATTGATTGTGATTTCGGGGACGAAATCATATCTTAGGTGGGAGAAATGTAATTCCCGAGATTTTGATTCTGTTAATATGAGATTATGGATTATGAGTTGATGTGATTGTTGCCGGGCCATTCCGAGACTAGATTGGGCAAGGCATATGAAAAGCACAAAATTTTGGACCGAGAGTTTGGCGCCTAGGCGGAAGTTTTTGACCGCCCGAGCGCGATTGTATATTATGCGAGGGCCGAACCTTCCTCGCCCGGGCGGATATTTTTGACCGCCCGAGCGCGGGACGTGTTGAACAAAAAAGGAAGCCACTTGCTACACATACTTCATTCCTTCAATCGGCAGGAAGGAGAAAAACGAGAAAGAAAGGAAAAGCTCCAAGTTCAGTACGTAGAGTGGAGAATACGCAGAATCCGCCCGTCTGATTTTGAATCCGACTTCAGTACTGAGTTCCTATCGACGCAGGCTTCAACGGGACGTAAGTTTTACTACGTTTTGATATGTCTTGAAATTGTGATATTGTCAGAATCAGATATGATTCATATATGATGTTCTTGACATGTTAGACATCGTATAATCGAAACCGAATTGAAGAACGGATACCATATGAAATTGTTATGAATTTCTGATTTGATATGATCGAAATTGATATCAGATGAGTGTTGGGATTGATACTGTAGTTTTGGTTATATTGATATTATTCAGATTTGGATCAGATGAGTTGTTGATTTGTATATACTGATATTATATTGCCGGTATGGCGATATTGCGCAGATTTGATATTACAATCTGTTATTATTGAGATTATAAGTGTATTGATATCGATTATGAGTTGTGATATTATATCTGTGATGTAGGGATTGACGGGGTTATCAAGACTGTATTGTTATGCCGTCGAAACATCAGTAGATTGATTTTGATCAGATCCAGTATTGATAAAGATCATATCATGATATCGTTGATATGGATCAAATTATGCTTGATTTGAGTATTGATCAGAACAGGTCTTGAATTGAGTTATACATTGATACAATGTATTCGATATTGTTATTGCCAGATTGATTTGACAGGCAGTGAGTTCGAGACTTCGACAGAGTCAGATCGACAGAACGAAATGAAAGGTATAAATTGATGTTGATGCGGGATTGCACAACTCGAGTCCGATTCGACTTGAGTTTTCCAAAATCACATACTTCATCTTATTGCATTGATATTTGCAATTGATGTGATTTCAATCTTTGATCTATTGATTTATGTATTGAGTCATAGGCTGATACGCCTAGTCTTGGACGATTGATCTCGTGACAGAGGTACCCGATAGTGATGGAATCGTCATCGGGCCATTGCACATTGTCATAGAGGTTTGGCAGGATATGCCAGGGCTGACACGCCTAGATGATTGGCCGATATGCCAGGGCGGATGTGCCTAGTCTGTGACGGATAGGTCAAGACATCGGATGTTTGGTTATATCAAAGTGGATAGAATTGGAGTTTCTTCTATTACTGATGTTCGATATGGAAAAAGCCAAAGTCTGTGAATAAGAACGTACCACCACCCCGATCGGGAGTGTAGGTGGGGGTATGTTCTTATTCCGATCGGGATCCCTAGATTAGGATGAGTCGAGTTAGAGTCTAAGAATCACGGAGTGTGATCCGGAGTTTGTATTGATTCATGTTTCTGATTTTGATACATGTTATGAATATCTGTTTCATGCTGTTATATCTATTTATATGAAATGCATTTATACATGATTTATACTGGGAATGTAATTCTCACCGGAGTTATCCGGCTATTGTCTTGTTTGTATGTGTGCATGACGACAGGTGGGACAGGATCAGGATCAGGAAGAGTATGAGAGATTATAGTTAGCGTGGAGATCCGGGCCCAGAAGCAGAATAGGATTCAGCATTGGATGTATAGTCGTTGAACCTAGTTGAGAGAGAGACATGTAGTACATGACTTGTACTTTGATATTGATATGTATATCAGATAGATTATTATTACGTTTTCGCATTTATATTTTAAAATGAAAAAAATTTAGTCCCACTTTTCTTAATTGTTATATTTGACATTAATAATGATTAAGACAGAAATTAGCGTCCGGGTCCCCACAGGTTGTCAAGTGGTTAGGGGCTTGATGAGTCCTAAGGCAACTAGGAAACCTTCATAGCTAGGACATCTCACGCACAAAACATGCAGAAATTGGTCCACTGTCCAGAAGGTTTTTGAGCGGGCTAGGGCTGGTCAGTAGGGTTCATAAATTTGTTGGCTAGGTTTGGCTCAAGGTGGCTCGGGCGTGGCTCGAGTAAATTAGGAGATGGCTCGGTGTGTTTGATAAGGTGTAAAAAATGAAAATAATAAGACTAAAATTGAATCCATGGGTCCACGGGTGTGGCTCATGACTTGGAAGGGTAGAATAAATAATAAAAATGCTATGTTTAAAATTTGAGATCAAAATAACGAGTTTTGGATTTATCGGGACATTTATCGCTGCACGAAACATTAATTAAAGAATTAATCGAAAAGCCTAGTTTTAAGGGGAATAAAATTATGGAAAATTATATTTGAGCTCAAATAATTATTAAAAGTCTAAGTTTTTAATTTGGAATTTTATATTAATGTTTGGTTTAATTCGGGATTAAAACGCATTAATACGTCACATTTAAATATTAATTTAAAAGTCATCGATTTAAGCCAAATAAAAATATGGCAAAATTCATGTAAGCTTAAATAATTATTTGGGAGATGTTAGAGTCAATGAAATTAATAAAATGGAAAAAACGTGAAATTTTATGTCTAGGGGTAAAACGGTCATTTTACACCTAGAAATTAGTAAATGTCATGGCAGTGTCCTGAATGTTGTTTTACACTCTAATATGATCATTTTAAATGTTTAAGGATGTTGTTATGATTTAATATGATAAAATGTTTATTTTAAAATGTTTATGGATTTTTATATCAAAATGTTCATTTTAAATGTTTATGATTTAATATGTCAAAATGTTATTTTGAATGTTTATGATGTTGAAATGTTTATTTAAAAGATTTATAGATTTTTATATGTTAAAAGATTTCTTTTAAAATGTTTATGGATTTTTACGATAAAACGTAAACGTTAAAAGAAATGTTGCATGCTTGTTTTTAAAAGAAAAGGATATCAAATGTATGATTTTATAAAGTGATGAAAATGTGAAACATTGGAGGAGGTGAAGTAATTGTGACTATTGATGATATGAGGATAAGAATAGAGATGTCGTTAGGGGAAAAGGCCCCAGAGGGAGCTCATTTTCGGGAGGAGGCCCCAGAGGGAGCTCATTTTCGGGAGGAGGCCCCAAAGGGAACCCATGCGTGAGAAAAGGCCCCAGAGGGAGCCCTGACGATCGTATGTCCATTCGATGAGGATAGGCCAAGGCCTAGTTGACCGGTAAGAGTGTTGCTGGTGTCCCCGCCGCCCAGTACTGTGGTTACATGTAGATGGATCCATCGAATTTTTGAGGATGAGGAAAGTCACAATTAAATATCTGAATTCAATAAAAATGAAAAAATTTTATTCTTATGATGAAAGAATACATGTTATGAAATGAGGAAAATGAAAAATGTTGAGGTTTAGGTTATGCATGTTCATATGAATATGAGGATGATATGAAAAGGTTTACAAAAATGTTTATAAAAATTTTATGAAAATGTATATGTTTAAAGTTGATGCATCATTATGAAAAGCGTTTTGTTTAAAGTTTATGTATCATGAAAATGTTTATGAAAATGGTATTGTTTTAAGGTTTATGCATCTTCATGAAAACGATATTTTAAGTACAAGTATTTTTCACTGTTGTATGTGATCTGTATATGTAGTACTTGTTATCAAGATTATGGTGTGTTGAGTCTTTAGACTCACTAGGTGTGATTGATGCAGGTTATTATGATAATAATGTTAAAGGAGATCTTATGGTTGACTTTGCTGGACTGAAGGTGCACATAACTCGAGGATCAATGCTAATTTTCCGCACTAGTTATGATTTATGATTTTAAGTGATGCTAAAGATATTTTTACGACTATTTAATTATGAGTGGTTTTTGAGAGTTTCTAGTATTGGCTATACTTTTCAAATAATATTTTTAGGTTGGTAAAATGTATGATGATTTTATGATTTAAACTATTTCCTTTGGATTCTTAAATGGTAGTTGGTTGATTTATTTTAAAATGATGTCAAAAATATTTTATTGTTCGGCCGAATCTATGTGAGGTTTGAAAAAAAAAATTCTAGCACAAGTTAAGAAAACGAATAGGAGACGTTTCACAATATCTTTACAAAATGTCTTTAGCCACATTATTCAGATTGTCTTTATTCTTGTCTTCACTTGTCCACTCCATTCGTGGTTTCTCGATCTTCTATGGTGCATCCTCTGTAATGGCAACAACTGTATTTGCTTTCATGATCTTCATTTGTGCGTCTGTAATGACGTACCACATATCATTGTCTTTTGCAGCTAAATGAGCATGCATCATTATCTTCCAATCATCAAAATCCTCATTAGAGAACATTGAGATCATATTGAAGGAGACCGTTTTATGTATAAAGTCTAAAGACAATAATTAACCTTCTCTTATACAATTTGTCAGGATCGGAAATATTTTTTTGGAGGGGTAAATAAACAATCTCAAGAAATTCATTAATTGATTTGGTTGGGTTAGAAATACTGAATTACAATTCTTGTTGTTGGATATCAATGAACTAACAGTTAGATATTGCATGAAGAGAGGCTTGCTGAAATGGTTTGAACACAATAAATAATAGAGCTAATGAACAGTTCGACTATTAAATTTAAGGTAAAAGTAAGTAACTGAAATAAAAAAATGTCAGAAAATTTTTATGGATGTTCGGAAACTGGAATAACTCATATGTTATCCCTTCTTCAACTCGTGAAGGATTCCACTAGAAGATATTGGTGATTACGAACAATTTGTAACAACCCACTTCAGTACAGATTATCTTTGGCCTACTGAAACTCTTAAAATCTCGCAACGTAAATAAAATGACCAGTAAGAATCTTACTGTTGATTACAAGTATTTCCACGAATTGATCCTCAATGATCATATAAAAAGTCTTAAGTGTGTGTTGTATAATACCTTGACCAGTTAGGCTCTCAAGATTTTGATACCTCGAGTAGTGTGTGTAATTCAAAATTGTATGGGAGTTTGAAAGTTCATACAACTGATCTATTTATAAGCTTCGATTCCAACTGTCGTCTTTTTGAATTTGATTTTCGTTTCCAAATAGAAGTTTTTGTGTCATGTCATCGTCTTTTCTGACAAATAGTATGATTCGATAGTGTGCATGGATTCTGAATTTTAACATACTGAAAAAGTTATAATGAAGATTTTTTCCAATATGTGAGCTGAGATTTGATCTTAAGAGGAATGTTTTGGAAATCTTCAGATAATGTCCGGTAACATGCTTGACTGATTTAATAAGATGGATTTATCGGGGATCCTTGAATCAATTATCTTTCATCAATTGAGCTTTGATATCGATTAGGCCTAGAAAATCAGTTATGCTCGGGAAATCAATACGCATGAATGTTCAATTTCTCTTATAAATTTAGTTTGGATGATCTATATAAATTTCTCTTTGACTTAGTGGTCTTATTATTTTACAAAAACTTAATTGATCCAATAATTATTGACAAAAAATTTGTTAATTTGTGATGCCATGAAAAAGATTCTTGATATTCGTTTACAAGAGTATATTTGGTTTTGCTTTTAGTGTTGCATAAAAATGTGTGCAAATATATTTTTGAGTGTAGGTGAAACGTTCACTACTCGTGGAATAAGGTGTTTTAGATATAGGTACTGTGCTCGACATCAACTCAATAGAAAATTCCACCTCACGATTAGGTGGAATGCCAGAAACGTCCTCGAAAAAGACACTAGGAAAGTCTCCGACAATCTCGACATCCACTAACTTCTAGCTGATAGGAGCATGTGCGGTAGTGGCACATGCTAGAAAATCTTGGCATCCTCGTCTAAAAAGCTTCCTCGCACACAGACAAGAGATGATGTGCGGCATTTGCTTGTTCCTCGCCGCCTCAAATACAAAAGATTTACCACTAGGCGGTCGAATAGACACAGATCTCTGGCGAAATTTTGTCGAAGCTCCATTTGCTGATAACCAATCCATACCAAGTATGATGTCAAATTCAGGCATAAGGAGTACAATAAGATCTGTCCGAACCATATCTCTAAATAAACGAAGCTCCAAATTGTTCACAATAATAGACATGATCATTTGGTCATCGGAAGGAATAGAAACTTTGAAACTCAATCTCATATCCTCAGAAATAATATTCAGTCGCTTGTGAAGGTTTCAGATATGAAAGAATGTGTAGCTCCCAAATCTAGCAGTGCATAGGTAACTACACCTAGACTGATTATCCTCCCTGCGGCGAAAACGTCTTTCAAATCTTTTCATGTTGAAGCTTAAGGAATTTCTATCATCATTCTCCCAAAGTTATGTGAAGATTACGCATTGAACCTTAGCATTTCTTGAAAAATTGCATTTTAGCCCTTCAATTTTTTCGAAATTTGCATTTTAATTCATCAAAAATTTTGAATATTGCAATTTGACCCTTAAATTTTCGAAATTTATGTTTTTGGTCCCTTAAATTTCGAAAATTACACTTTTGGTCCTTATATTTTTGGGTATTACATTTCCGTCCCTGAACTTTTTCAGAAATTTTGTTTAGATCCTTATATTTTCGAAAAGTTTCAATCTTGCCCCAAAAGTTTCAGTAATTACACAATGATCCCTCAAAACTCGAAACTTCCTATTCAAGCCCTTGTTTATGATTTTCCTCAATTTTTGGACATAAAACTTTTATTTGGAATTATTACATCCTTTACATAAATTAAGGCTCAAAAATCAATACTCGTTTTTATGGTTTCTAAAATCATCCTTAATTCCATGCAACCTAATTCCACTAGGCTATCTTGACCCCAATTCAATTCTAATAACCAATTTAACATTTCATGCAATAAAAGCAATGTAAAAATGTTAAATAAATAAGTTACCGGTGACAAGAGTCGTGTCTGGCTCCTCCTCGGCTTCCTCCGCATGCATGACATAAGCTCTGCCCACAGTAGGTTCATTCTTCTTCGGCAATCAGCAGCCTTATGCCCCACCTCCTTGCATATGAAGCATCTAAAAGATCCCCACATGCACTTGCCGTAGTGTAAGTGATTGCACTCCTTGCATGGTTGCCTCTCTGCAGGCTTTGGTGCTCCAAGAAGTGGTGGCTTTGGTGGTCCTTGCTTCTTGACTTGACCTTGGGGCTTTTTCTGCCCTTGAGGTCTAGGAGGCCCCATGTATGTCTTCTTATTAGGCAAATTGTTCTGTTGGTGTTGCTGTCTTTTGCGCTGCATGTCAAGATCAGTCTCTTTCAAAGCATGCTCGGCTTGAAATGCATAGGCAGTAGCAGCAGCATAATCTAGGGACGGCATCATCATCACGTCACGACGTATGGAAGATCGTAGACCATCTAGAAAGTGTCTCATCTTCTCAGCAGCGTCCCAAGCAATAAGGGGTACAAAGTGACAACCTCTATCAAACTTCCTCACAAACTCAGCAACCGAAGTATCTCCCTGACGGAGAGTCATAAATTCCCTCTTCAATCGCCCTCGGACATCAGCAATAAAATACTTCTCATTGAATATCTCCTTGAATCGAGTCCACGTAAGAGTGGCGATGTCAATACCATGCTCAGCTCCTTCCCACCATAAAGAAGCATCATCCCTAAACATGTAAGTGGCACACCTCACACGGTCAACATCTTCCATATTCAAGTAGCGAAAGTGCACCTCGAGTGCACGAATCCAAGCCTCAACAGCAAAAGGGTCGGTGGTGCCAGAAAATTCCTTTGGCGCTAGCCTCCGGAACTGATCATAAACATCGTTTTGTGGCCTAGGAGCCTGCTGAAACTGCTAAAAAAACGTGTCATGCCCTCCAGTTCACGCGTAGCAACATCCCCATTAGGAGGCGGGGGTGCATTAACATGACGATCCTCAACGTTCTCGGCTTACCTTTGGCAACAGGTGCGCGTCTAAGAGGCATAATATCTGAACGTTTTCCAAATTCAAACGTAACCAACATCATTTAAATATTAGTTTTCTAATCATGCAACATATTCTAATCCATTTTGAGAAATTTAAGCATATAAACATTCTCAAAAAGCTATTAAACATATGACGTAAGCATATAATTGATGTACTCATGCAAGTATCATCATAAAAATCATATAAAGCATATAAACTTACAAATTTGAGGCTTGACGACTGAGCTTCCCGGCACTGATGGTGGCACAACCCTTTTACAGGAACCTGGCTCTGATACCAACTGAAACGTCCACTACTCGTTTTATTAAAAAGTACTAGAAATTTTTTTTCAATAATCTCGGCCGCGTTGATAAATGTATACATACATATATTTGAAAATATATATATATATTTATAAATTAAAATATAAGTCACACCATTTTAAAAATAAAACAATCAACTATATTTGAAAATCAAATGAACATAAGTGCGGAAAACTACTAGCGCTGGTCTTCGGTTTATGTACACCTTCAGTCCAGTCAAATCAATCATCAAGACCTCCACTACCATCAACATCATACTCACTTGCATCGATCACACTTAATGAATCTAAAGACTCAACACACCATATTCTTACTAGCGAATAATACGTATACAGATCACATGCAACAGTGAAAATACTTTTACGTAAAATAGCATTTCATAATCATGCATAACTTAAACATTTTCATATCACCATAAATATATTCATATTCACCGTAAACATATTTCATATCATCATATACGTATTTGTATTCCTTTTTCGTTGAATTCAGATAGTTAATTGTGACTTTCATATTCGTATTGGGGGCGATGGATCCATCTACATGTAACCACAGTACTGGGCGGCAGGGACATCAGGAACACTCTCACCCGTCAACTAAGCATTGGCCTTACGTATTCACATATCATCGTATTCGTATTAGTCACAATTACTTCACATCGTTCAACGTTTCATATTTCCATCATTTTATAAAATTCATGCATATAAAAATAATTTTTTTAAAACCGAACATGCAACATATCTTTTAGCGTCAACATTATAACATAAAATTCATAAACATTTAAAATAATCATTTTAACATATAAAACAGCATTCATAGCATTGCCATGACGTTTACTATTTCTAGGTGTAAAATGACCGTTTTACCCCTAGGCGTAAAATTCCTCGAATTTGACTTTTTTTTTACTTTCATTGACTCTAGACCATCCCAAATATTTATTTAAGTTTAGATTAAATTTCTCATAATTTTATTTAGCTTAAATTATAAGCTTTCCAATTTTTATTTAATTATTAATTCGCGGAGCGTTTAATTCCCGAATTAATTCAAACTGTAATATAAAATTGCCAAATTTGAAACTTAGACTTTTTATATTTAATAAGCCTTCGTGAACCATGATTCGACCCCCGTTGAACCATGTTTCAAACCCTAACCAAGAAACCCTAAGTCTTGAACCAAGCACTAAAACCCTCGAACCATGTCACGTTTTCCACGAGCCATGCCCGAACACCCTGAGACATCTTCGGACCAGATCTCCCCTGGACCCTCATGAACCCTTAGAACCCAGCCATGGCCTGCGGCGAAGCAACCTGCCCGAGACAGCAGCCGCGCGAGTTCCTAATAGCACTAGGACTCTTCGATTACTTGCTAGGACTCTAACCATCGAGCCAGCCCCTGACCCTCGTGCACCCTCTCTGGACCCTAGAGACCTAGCCTAGCCCAGCCCTAACCACCCTGGCCGAGCGACAACTTCATGCGCACGCTGCACCGCCCACGTGATGGCTTGGGAAGGGTCCTAGCTCGCTAGGACTCCTTCCCAGCCGATGTGCTCGAATCCT
The DNA here is from genome assembly GCF_025594145.1 of Primulina tabacum. NCBI lineage: Eukaryota > Viridiplantae > Streptophyta > Magnoliopsida > Lamiales > Gesneriaceae > Primulina > Primulina tabacum. The sequence continues at coordinate 32,482,308 of NC_134560.1, read as the reverse complement.
AGCGTGGCTTGGACTCCTTCCCTGACCCAACCATGACCCAGCCCAGCCCTGGTCACACCCAAGCCGAGCCATGCACCATGGTTCCCCTAAAACCCAAACCTTGACACAAACATGCAATAATCGGTTTCCTTCTTATTCCAATTCGCGTGCGGCCTATCTAATGCTTTCTAAGACTCCATAATTCGTGTTAAAAACATGTACCTATGATCCTATTACATGGCAGCCCCTTCATGTATGCATAAATCATGTTTCTGGATCAAATATCATGCTTCAAAACCCTTGTTTATGCATAAAACGAAAATAAACAAAAGGGTTACTTGTTTTTCATGCAATTCATATTCAAATGCTTATTAGGGTGTGATAGATGATAAAATGAAGAATTATGGCATGTCTTTTCTTATTTAACGCACGAAAAATCCGTTGAGATGCGAAGAACGACGACGAACGAGGACCCTTGCTTGAAAACTTGAGAAGGCCGATGCTTTCTTCTTGAAATCTTGTGTGTGCCGTGAGTTTGGTGGGGGAGAAAAGAGTTTGTGCAAATTGGGGGAGTAAGGCGTGTATTTATGAAAAATGGTATGGGATTTGAGCTTTTCATTTTGCTAGAAAAATAAGTGTGCAAACTTGGGCTCATTAGAAAGCTATACTAGGCCCAATAAGCCCAATTGTGCATTTAAAAATTATTTCGTTTAGGAAAGTTCGTGAAGTTATTAACCGAGTTGTCAAAACGTTCATATTTTTGTTGAAAATCGAATAACGATAAATATACATTTTAATGCATTCAAGTAGCAAACTACTTAAAAATATTATAAACATATCAACATAATCAATTTAATAATTAAAATCAATTAATTAGCTATTTTTCATGTTCCATAAATTTGCATGCAGGTGGATTACAGTCGTCTTAATTTTAGGACGTTACAGTAGATCTCTTATGAGACAGGTCTCACGAATCTTTATCTGTGAGACGGGTAACCCTACCGATATTCACAATAAAAAGTAATACTCTTAACATAAAAAGTAATATTTTTTTATGAATGACCCGAATAAGATATCTGTCTCACAAAATACGACCCGTGAGACCGTCTCACATAAATTTATACCTATTTTTGAATATTGAAATTGGGATTCTGAAACAGTAAAGCAACATTTAAAAAAATGTTTTATGCAAATATCATGTTATATTATTAGAATGAGCTAGATTATTTAGGTATTTCCATAATGTATAGTTATTTTAAATGTCAAAATAGAACACATTATATTCGAATTTTGAACTTAAACTAAATTAACTAATCAAAAATTAACCTTATGTTAAATTCCAAATATATCATTTAATTCCAAATATTTTAATTAACATCGCAGGTGACTGAATTGAGTGAGAAGCCGGGGGACTCAAAAAGACAAACTTACAGCAGTCGAAAACTGCAATTTCGAATCCTTTTACATGGTAAGACGAGTAAAGAATCCAACAACGATATTTAGGCCATATCAGTTATTAATAGTTAGCCTCCTAGAAGATCAAGATTCAAGAATACACACCTCCATAGATGCAAGCAAATCAAAAGCAAGATTAATCGCAAATCTTAGCCGCCAATACCCTCCAACCAACAACGTTCCACACCAGTAAAAAACCCATATGATGACTCTAAGATAATGTAAGGCCGTAAGACCAAGAGAAGGACCTAAATCCAACAGGCAAGACTTACGGCAGCAGATAAATGATACTGTATAACAAGTCATGAATTTGAAGCAAAAAGGGGAATCTAACACAAAAACAGTAGACACGGACGTTACAAATAAAAGCATCTTTGTCATGACATAATCGTCAAAGGCGATATTCTTACATGTCTTCAGGTCTTAAGAATGCTAAGCTGACTCGACAAACAGTAGAGCTACGAAAGAAAAACAAACAAGAAAACCTTATTATTCATGTTTACTAGCCTCAGTGCCTTCTGCGATGCCTCCCACTCCTGCTCTTTCTCCGACTGGTCTTCTCTTCAGAATCAGAGTCTGAATCTGAGTACGACTCAGAGGACTCAGACGAGGAGCTATGCTCTCTGTGCCTTCTCTTCCTCTGCTTCTTCTTTTTGCTCTTGCGCTTCTTCCTCCTCTCCACCTCAGAATCAGTAGATGAACTATAACTTGACTCACTCGCTACAGCAGAATCATCTGATGCAGTAACTGAGGATGTCTCACTATCAGATTCAAACACTGAAGCTTCACTATCATTATCAGATTCAGTTTTGGACTTATGCTTCCTCTTATGCTTCTTTTCCTGTTTCTCATTCTTCTCCACCTTTGGGATATCAGGGTTATCCAAATCATAAGAAATTGAAACCTTCATTTTAAGTTTTGGGTTCTTCAGTTGCTGTGTTCGAGAAGGCCTTGATATATAAACTCTCTCATTCTTGCATTCATACGTCCAATGTCCCGATTGGAAGCATTTCTGGCACTGTGAAGCTGCCCCAATTGTGGATGTTGAGCTCTTGAAATCCTTCCTTTCACCCAGTCTCACTTGTTTCTCAGTACTCATCAAATACATTTGCCTCTTAGCTTCTTTCCTTTCCTGCCATCTGCTAGGTCCTTCTTCCTTCTGCCCATATGCATTCACATTCCGTACAGCTGCTGCAGCTGCACGCTCAGCCTGAGCTCGGCTGAGACCCTTAGCCGCGGACAAAGCTGCCGCCTTGATTCTTTCTGCTGCATCCTGACCACCACCTTCGTCTTTGTTCTTTGACATGCCGAACTATCAAAATAGATTGAACTACAGAAATTAAGATAACAAAGATAATACAACACCACATTAGATTGCCTCGTTCAACCCTAAAACCACAATAATTTCACAAGGAACACAATTGTTAATAGTTATCACTGAAAAATTAAGAAACAGCAAATTTAAAATAGTAAAAAACTACCTTTTCTTCTATACAGAGGCACCACAAGGAGTGAAGATGTTATCTTCCAGAAGATAGATCAGAGGGAAAAACAAATCGGATCAAAACCCGCCCCCAAAACGTACTCAAATCTCAATTTCTCAGTTCCAAACCTAATTATCTAGCGTTAGCACAAGAATTAAAATCCCCTAATAGAGGCTCAAAAGAAATAAAGTAACGTCATAAAACGAGAACCTTTCCTTGAAAATGCAATCAGACCAAAGCAATTGAAGAGAAAACAAGAAGAAAAATTCGACAAAACCGTAAAAAGAATCAGAAATTAGCATATCTTAACAGGATAACACATTACCTTGCACCTTTTTCTTCTTAGTTTCTATTCTCTAACTTTGAGGGTTTGGAAAAAATAGTAATAATAATAGCCAATATAAATAAGCGGCCCACTCCTAGCGCGTAAAGAATCGGGTAGATCAAGTGGGTCGGGTCGGGTCTCATGTATGATATTTATTTAAAAATTGTTGAACTCGAACTGAACCCGAAACTCACAAACCAATCCCCGATTAATCCAACTAAATCTGATTTTAATTTTTTTGATTTTTTTTTAAAATTGTTAAAATCCAAAAAAATAAATAATATTTTAATTAATATATGTAATAACAAAATCTCTCATATACATACAATTTAAATTAGAAAATTTATTTGCATTTAGTTTTTGTAAGACCAAAATTCTTTTGCAGTCCATAATTTACAAAATATATGTATGCTTTTTGGCCTATGCTTACTTCGTAAGAAATACATGAATCCACATAACGTACATCCTGGATCTACCAAATGATAAGAATGCCTCTGAGATTCAATCATAAACCATTTTGCCTCGACAGTGTAAAGCGGGTTACGAAATCCGATTTCCATTCTTTGTTTTATAGTTCCAATGTCCAATCTTTTAGGCTATCAAGCATCATATCACGAGACAAAAGCATCCCCTTCCAGGATAAATTCTCCCGTTTGCGCCTCATAAAAAAACTAGCATAGCTCTATGTTAGAGGAACCCGAAAGGCGAATTCAGGATTCATCCTTACTAAGGATTGATAGATCGATTGGAGATTGATTGAGTGCCATATTAGAGAAGGCCGATGGGTAGACCCAATATGTATCATATTAGTACTCGCAATCTGGGGAGTACCCAGGGAACTCATAAGGCCTCTACATTGAGGGAAAACCTGCTCTACATGAAAAAGGAGAAGTGCACTTTTGCATAACCTCTGTTTTCCGTCCCCGATCATTCAGCGAGCTACAAAAGTTTTGCTTCTCTAGAGAAGATGAGAGGCTAAAAATGAATTCACAACACATACCGAAAGAATACTAATTAAGCCGACCATTAATGACTAGTTCGAACATCAGGAGTGATCCCTTATCAGAAATATCTCTCCCAGCTATTGGAGAAGTTTGCAGATGCTCTGCCCACTTTAGTCGCGCTTGACTAATAAGATAGAAAGGGCTTTTCTCGCTTGTTTAGTAAACTCAAGTTTTTGGCCAACTCTTGCAGGTGACGATGACGACGAGTTGACGGTAGAGAATGACTCGGCAGAATCTTATATATAAATGTCATAGCTTCATCACCTCTTTTCTTAGCATCTGGTCTGCTTTCATAGAGGTGTGATACAAAGCTTTCGAAAGGACTTGACTTCTTCTCAAACAAAAAAGAAGTAGCTTTCGGTAGTGAATAAGATGTCGAAATACCAAAATGTTTAATCACTGACAGATTTTCTCGTTCATCCTTCTATTTGAGCCGTGGATTAGATATCCATTGGACCATCTGGATAGGCCAGACTGATATTTCAATATCAACCGAGATTCACCTTAGAAAAAGTGATCTCTGAAACTAAAAACCTTTCAACTGAATACCAATAGAATATTAGAGTCTCTCTTTCCAAATAGGTCGAGTAGCCCTTTACTTTATAGAAAGGTTTCTTTCCAAGAAATAAAGTATGGCTACACGTCCGTAGGAAGTAAGAACTGGTGGAAGTGGGCGAACTACTCCTCACCAGAAGGGGCTTGACCTAAGAAAAAATAATGCGACAGTAGCATATAGACTAAGGAGAGAAAAGATCAAGGAATCTATTGGATGCTATCATTTACTAATATTCATTCATGTGATATGCGATTTGTTCTTATCATCCTCGTACATGGTGAATAACCAAATTCCAATTAAAATGAAATCTTTAGGAGAAATCAATGCAATTTAGGAGGAATCAATGGGGAATGGAAATGCAGATGCAGAGGCTGCCTCCCAAGCATTTGATCCAGGAACAGAAAACATTAGATCCAGCTTTGGACTCAGTACCTCCATTAGGTCACTGACTCCCATTTCCGTTGATTGGACAACCGGCCTTAACAGCGCTCCCTTAGCTTCTCTCGTTGGGAAGCATTTGAGGGCAGGAGCTTTCATTTGGGTGACCAGTAGATAGGATTCGGCTCTCTAGAAAGAAGGTTGGGCTAATTCGTTTTTCTGCTATCAATGAAACCGAAAAGAAAGACAAAAAAACAGTGCCTTTCGTATAGATCGAGACTTGTAGCTTGATTCTTTACTCATCCCATACTAGAAATAATCGCAGAAAATCGTTCGATAACACTTAAACCTATTTCTTTCTCATGATATCCGACGATCAAGACAATTCCCGTGAAACTCCTTCATTTCATAGAGGTGAATTCTTATTCTTACGAAGCAAATAGCATTTCCTATTAATTTGTTGTGTGTATATATATATATATATATATATATATATATATATATATATATATATATATATATATATATATGTATATATGTGTGTGTGTGCGCGCGCGCGCACGCTCATTGGAGCCGCCCCCAATTGTTTCTTGGATGAAATTTCGTTCAAAATATTGAAAATCTAGTGCTAATATATAATATTTGATTACAAAATATTTTAGATTTGACATTATTATATTATTTATGAGTACTAGATCAAGTATAGCAAGTATTTATATTAATGACATGTCTTTTCTTATGTAAAAATCTACAGAGACATTGAAAATATGATATTATTATATTATTATTTTTATATCATTTATATCATATTCAAATCAAATAAAGATAAAAGTCCTGCACTCAAATTAAATTATTTATTATTGCATTCAATATATATATATATATATATATATATATAAATATATAAAATTGCTGTAATTATAAAAAATATCATTCATAATTTGTTGAAATTCAGAAGGGGCATTTTTAAGGTCAGATGGCATTACTGTCCATTCATAATGTCCTATTGGAACATTAAAAGCAATTTTATATCTATCTGATTCTTTTACTTGAATCTGCCAAAATCCTGATTTTAAATCAAATTTTGAAAATATGATAGCATTAGGATGCCTAATCCATTTTAGAACCTTATTAAGAGGTTTATAAGTGTTTATAGAATATTTATACTAAATTCTAATTAAATAATAATAATATTGATGTATGATAATCAATATACCAAAAATTTATGATGACATTATTCACTAAATAGTTGAAAAGTATAATATTATATAAAAAATTTAAAGTTTGTTTAATATTTTAAAGAGTATCGAGAACTAAATATATAAAAGTAACAGAAAGCACAAAACCGTAATCGAAATTAAATGAAATGATACGATCAATTCAAACATTTAGATTGATATAAATTTCATGATTATTTCTTTTCTCTAAAATGTCTAATATATGCTCGATTTTTTTAAAAAATATTGATTGATATAAACATACAATGTTTTTTATACATTTTTCTTTTGTTAAATATACGAAAATATTTCTAATAAGTCAATTTGTGAGACAAATTTTCTACCAGACTTGACTCGTGAAAAATTATTGTTTTATACAAAAATTATTTATTCAGTATACGAATCCAGACGACTTATGTCATGAATATAGATCTGTGAGACCGTTTCATAGCAGACTTACTCAAACTAATTTAGATAAATTTTCTACATTGACTAAATTTTCATAAATATATTAACAAACAGTTTAAATAGACTATTGATTTCTTTTATTTTTTTAATGTATGTAACACATTATTATTTTATAATAATGTTGTTAGTATTTTTTTCCAAAAAAATTATAACGAATTTAAGATATTTTTTTCTTTACAAATAATTATTTAATTTTATATTATAATTTTTATTTAATTTAATGAACTATAAAAAATTTTAGTACTTTTATAGTTTATAATTATTGTGTTTGTCATTCTAGATTTAAATTTCTCAAATAAATTTGTCTTTAATGAAATCATAAATATTTGAACTATTATATTTTATTATAAATTATTACTTCAATTACATATATAAATATTTTTTGTTTAATAAGATTTTCAAAATCAATAAATTAAAATAAATATATAAGAAATAATGATGAATATTATTATTTTTTAAAAATAAATAAATTAATAATATTGGAAATTGAAACATTATTAAATATAGCACTGTTGGAACATTTATGTTTTGGTGTTAACAAATAATTTAAGGCAAAACTGATATAAGCTAAACTGAACTAGACTAAAACTGAGTCATCCGAACCGAACGGAACTGACTAATCTCCACGAACTAAACTGATTTACCTTAACTGAACTAGTCAAGTAAAACTGACTCAGACCTAAACTGAATTATATTAGACCACCTTTTATCAAGTTCAATTTAAGAGATCATCATTTATTCGTAAAGACGTTAGTTTATACCATATGACTAAACTGATTATTGGATAAGTTATTCCGTACTTTGTTAAAACCATACTCATTTTGTACAGATATCAGAGAATGATGACGTGAACAAAAGACAAGCCAACATACACTTTTATTTGGAACATATATTTTTTTGAAACTCGAGACCATTGGATTCATAATTTATAAATAGAGAATGAGTTCAGTTTAATAAAGGTCTACGATCTTTAACATATTCAAGAATTCAAGATTTCAAGTATTTGAGCTAAACTTAGTCAGTCGAGCACACTTTACAAAGAATTATACCTGATTATTAAGATCCATTAAGTGCTAGGAGAATTCAATGTATTCGAGAACAGTTTGTATACTGTTTCTTTGTTCAGTTAAATAGATCAGGAGTTTCAGTTGTGTAGTGTTAAGTCCAAATTGGACAGGGTTTTTACAAATTTCTTGTAAAGATCGAAGCCTTCAAGTGTGAGCCTTCCTAAAAGGAAGAAGAGATGACGTAGGAGATTAGGTTCTACAAACATCCAAAAACAAACTTGCGTATATTTTACTTTCACTTTACTATTCAATACATATCCAAGCAGACTAGCACTTTTTCTAGGCGGTCGGCCACCACTTAGTGCCTAGGAGACCGCATAGACCAATTTTGATAATGGTGAGATGTATACACAACACACACCCTTGTATGTGTTGCTAATGTTTTTATTTAGGGAGGCAAACGAACTAAACCGAGTCAAACATGAGAATTAGGCTCAGCTTGTTTAATATTTATATAGGTTCGAACTCGATTCGAGCTTTTATCATGAGATTCGATCTCAAATCGTTTTAAATTACTAAATTCAAAATTATCTCAAGTTCAGTTTGTTAATAATTCGTTTATCATATTTAATGAACTTGATTCGAGCTCGTTAAACATACAATAGAGCTCGAGTTCGATCTTGATTCAAGTTCGTTAAAGATGCAATTGAGCTCAAACACACAATAAAATGTATTTCTTCAAACAAACGCCAAAATAGGAGTGAAAAGTGTAAATCCATTCATAAATAACCAAAACGACAAACATAATAGCTAACAAAACATAAACGAGTCATATAGACGAACATGTTTGCGAACATCAAACGAGCCGAGCTCGAGAGCTCGTAAACAGGCTAGCGTCTATAAATGTGAATGTTCGCAAGCTTATAAGCTGAATATCCTTAAACTCGATCTCGAGTCGATAAAATTGTCAAGCTGGAATTCATCGAGCCAAATTCGAGCTCGCGAGCCACATAAACGAGTCGAGCTCGAGAGCTCGTAAACAGGCTAGCGTCTATAAATGTGAATGTTCGCAAGCTTATAAGTTGAATATCCTTAAACTCGATCTCGAGTCGATAAAATTGTCAAGCTGGAATTCATCGAGCCAAACTCGAGCTCGGTTGGTTTGATTTGTTCGGAAGAATTTTGATTCATTTGACTTTGCATAATTCCGTTAATTCGATAATCAAACTAATCAAATGGACGTGTATATATAATATAAAAATAAATAAAATAAAAACAAAATACCTATTTTAGTTCGATACGTATTGATACTGTGACATTTTTAGTGATGTATGTTATTTGAATAAAAAATAGTCCTGTAACTATTTTTATTTTAAAATAAATTTTAGTTATTCTCATCAAAATTATGTAACTAAATGATTAATATTATAGTTAAAATTTATAGTGATGTTAAACATATGCATATCTCAAATTATGTTTTTAAACTACACTTATAAAAATTTAAAAATAATATTGATAATTTAATTACATGATTTTAGGTTGAAAGAATTAAAATTGATCAAAACATAATTACATGATTATTATTTTTTAAAATTATATAAGACTAAAAATATCAAACACCAATAAAAATACATAATTAATCAGAGGCCTGTTTTAATTTGTTAACAGAGGCCAGAGCCCATAACCCAGCACAACGCAACTGCATAAAATATTTGCCACTTCAGAAGGTGCCGCCTTGCGCCGCTGCCACCACTACTACTCCCGCCGCCGCCTCTCCGCCAGACCTCCCTGTATGCACAAAACTGGTGAAGCAAAGACACGGAGATACACACAAATTCTTAGGGCCACCTTTCCTTTTATCATTCGTTTGTTTTCCGAATATTCAGCTCTCAGTAAAGGCACAATGGTTTCTTCCCACATCAGAGACATATTAACTGCGTTTAGTCCAACTCTAGACTTGTTTGCGTTAAGTCTTGGTGATGGTAGAATAAAGGTACGGCCTTTCTACCGTTGGATCCTATTGAATTTTAAAAAGGGGGAAATAAATAGTCAGAAAATTGTTCGAGTTTATGTTTAGCTTTGTTAATCTCAAGAATTTACTTCTACCATTTGAGTTACATACACTTAGCTTTGGCTCGGTTTTGAATGCATCTTATACGAACCTCTCGTTTTTCTACTGAAATTTTTTGGGCTCATGTTTGCCAGTGTGAAGTATGTATTAGAGCAGTGTTTTGTTTTATGATGATGATTCTAATTTCAATGAGCTTATATGCTGTGATTTATGATACGGTATCGGACTATATTTGATTTTAATAGAAATGTTGTTTATTCTTGCACGCGTGAGATGGAGTGATGGGAAACTGAGAGAGTTTAAGAATGAATTCTTGAGATGGTTTCTTGTCTAGGGAATGAGTTTTAATTCTTACTGAAAGATTTATTTATTGTGTTTCATGTGGGGATTTGTCAGATATGGGACACAGGAAAAGGTCAGGTGCAGACAGAATTTACAGATATTGCTTCGGCCGAATCTACTGGTATATTTGGAAAAGATGAACGAGGGCACCTTTCAATGGATTATACATGTATGAAGTGGTTGTCTTTGGACAGAAAGGTTTGATTTTTCAAGACACCTGAAATTTTACAATTGTTCTTCTCTTATTGTTGTTTTTAATGTTTGTTAGTTTTCGAGTGTCCCAATATACCCTTTGTATCTAATGTATTTAGAAAAAAAGGAAGCTTGGAAGTTCTTTATTGGTCTTAGGAACTGGCAGTGGCGATGTACTGGCAGTGGATGTGTCTGCTGGTCAGGTGAAGTGGAGTATTAACAATTGTCATCCCGGGTGAGTTTTTTTATTTATGAAATAATTGTAGAAGTTGCAGGTGCAATTATCTTTCTTTAGCTTTATTCTGAATTTTTCCATGGACTAACAAAATGATGCAGTTAAACACCTAGTTTTATGGTCCGCTATGAATCTACTCGAGGAGAATTGAATTTTTAAATAATTGATCTGTTAGTAGCTCGGCAATGGAACATTTCATTCTAAAATTTTGTTTAGAATGTTCTAGAAAGTGTGAAAATTATTATGGCTGATAGGGAAACAAAGCTCGTACTTATGTTACTCAATTGCGTTTTACAAATATGAATAACAGAAGCCAGAAGATCAGTCTAACCATTTCTTTTGTTTTTAAATGTGACAAGTGCAGGGGTGTTAATGACATCTCCTTTCCTGCTAATGCTTCAAGCATTTACACTGCTGGGGTGGATGGAATGGTTTGTGAAATTACGTCAATGTCAGGAGATTTGTTACGAAAGTTTAGTGCTATGTCAAGATCAATATCTTCTCTGTCTGTTTCCCAAGGTACACTTTTACATTCCATGTTGCAGCTGGAGGACAAACTCATTTCCTTTTGCAGTTATGTCATCATCGTCACAATTCTGGTAGAACTTGATGATATGACTGCCAAGTGAGTGAAAAGGACATAGATGGATAATTTGGTATGGGCTGTTGATATAGAACACTATATCGATAATTAATATCTTCTTGAGGTTATAGGAGAAGTATAGGCTGTGGTTGTGCCAACTAGAGTTCCACTGTGTTGTAAAAATGTTCTGCATGTGCATTTGATAGGATATATAGCTATCTACATGAATCATTGACAAGTTTGCCACATCTATGAGCCTGCAAATCTCGTTGTATCTTTTCTGTTAGTCTTTCAATGTTGTTATTTGAGAACTTATAGTTGAAAACTCTTGTTTTTCTGCTTACTTCGGGTCTTGGGTTGGCTACATATCAGATGGGAAAAGGGTAGCGACTGCTGCAGGTCAATTGAAGATTTTCAATAGTTCAGATCGCAAAAAACTTCAGAAGTTTTCTGGTCATCCGGTGAGATTCTAACACTTTTCTTTGGCTACATTAATTTGTGAATTTTACTATTGATACATGTTGGCACGATTCATAGATTATTTGTATTTTTGAATAGGGGCAAGTGAGATGTTTGATTTTCTCAGAGGATGGTAGATATGTGCTTTCCTCTGCTATGGGCGAACGATATGTCGCAATTTGGAGAATTGATGGTAGTAAAGAGAAATCAGCCTACTTGTTTCTTGCAATGGACCATCCCGCAGTTTTTCTGGATTGCAGGTGCTTCAATAGTGGAGAAGAAGATGATACAGTCCTCTCTGTTCTGGCTATAACAGAAATGGGTATATGCTATTTTTGGCACGCAAATACCATGGATGAATTACGCAATTCCAAACCCACCAAAATTGGCATACCTTGTGATGAGGGACAGAAACACAAGGGGGCAGTTACTTCTGTTTTTGCTGTGAAACTACAAGCCATTTCCAGGCCTGCATGTGGTCATGTGTTTCTTGCATATGGTTTACTAATTAAACCATCATTCAACAAAGTTATGGTGCATTCAGGGACTGATATCAATTTGAATGTTTCACATGATGGGATCCTTCTTCCCATCAATCAATCTCAGAAACCAAAGAAAGCATCAGACATGCGCCACCGAGGCGAGTCAATCTTCTCCTAATATTAATTTTTTTTTTTGGTTTGAAATATTTTATTTCTCTGAACAGAAAACAGAAATTGTTTTGTCTGCGTATCTTTGCCCTTTAGTTTTCTCACCCAACTACGTGGTGGTTCACCCCGGTCTTGCCCATGCTATATTTTTCCTCCGACAGTTGCTGTTTTCCTGTTTGACTAGAACATGGCATAGTGCTCTATGTATATTGTGATGTGTTTCTCCAAATTAAAACTTCTGCAACACTATGCCACCTTGAATTCAGTTCAATGCTGAGCATGAATGACATGGAACTTTTGACAAGTGCTTATTCACTTAATGATAAACTTGATACTGTAGTAAAAGTTCATATTGTTATCAGAATTATGTTAATCTTAACTAAATTTTTATGATGAATAACAGTTACTGCTCTGGATCGAGCAAATGCTGAGGGCGCTTTATGTCCTGTGCCTAAGGTATTTGATTTGGTTGATAGGAAATTCGGAGCTAAACCTGTGGAACAAAAAGGTATGCTTAAAAGTTAATAACTGACCTTCTCTTGAACTTACAATCATTCAGGTTTTCATGGGAAGGATTTTAATTTTTGCCAGTTGCTTTTATATTGCTTCAAGTCAGGCAAATGTATTTTCAATGACTTCATGGTTGTATTTATCATTTAGTTGCTTTGGTCCCCTTGATGAAAAAATATTTTCCAAATTTTAAACGCATCGTAAGGGAAAGTGATCTCTTGGCTGCAACACAATACCAAATTCATGATATGAAATGGAAGTAATAGAATAAATTATCAAATGTTTATTTATCAGCAGCGTGGGACATTTACATGTGTGACGGTCTCCAGTCTTCTTATGATACCCCAAACCTCCTTGAAAAAATTATTCATTGTGTTTGTGGCATATGTAGTGTATGCATGAATGGTGGCCAGACATCTTAAGTCATTGGGTATCAAAACTGTTGCCATCCCATTTTGGATTTATAGAATTTTTTTTACTGACTTGTAAGATTCTCTTCATCTAAAAGGCTAGTATCTTAGTGGGTGCTCCACTTGGGCTAATGAACCTAACCACCTCATTCCATTCATATCGATTTTCTATCATTTTTTTTTTAACATTCTTAAAACAAATTACAACAAAGCTTTTTATTCTTCTAGTTATTTGCCACTAGCACAATAGTTTCTAGAGTAAATGAAATCTATCTCTATAATGTCTTGAAATATGATAACTTGATTGTCTAGCGATTCTAAGTGTAAGGATCTTATCCCTGAAAAATAAGAACTAATAAATGGTGCTCATTTGTCGGTAACATATTTAAGATGATTGGATCATTAATTCATTATTAAGTGTTTTTCATTTGCAGATAAAGATTTCGACTCGGTGTCCGTTTGTATGGAAGACCAGCTGAGAACTTTGGGAATACTTGGCAACAGCGATGGTTCACTTAGCTCGATATTGAATTCCAAAATGTTGAAGGCCATTGATCTTGATTCTAACACACTGTATAAGAAGGTTCGCCTTCTTGATATAATTATGGTGTTGTTTCTATACCCGTATTGCTATGTCAAAAACAATTGTTTTACAAACTATACAGGTGAAGGCGACTACCTTGTCAATGGAACCAAATGATGCAATCATCCTTTTAAAGGGCTTGATAGATCTTTGGCAGTCAAGGTATGCTCTTAAGCATTTTTTAGCAATTAAATACCAGAGAGGCCGAGACAACCTCTTTCCGCAGGAAGATTTCGAAATTTTGAAAATACGATATAAATTGTGTTCCTGATAATCATCTATGTTTCGACATTTTTCACTGCTCGTGATTTTTCATGGTTAGCTCATACTCTTGCCATGTTTCTTTTGTCAGACATAAGAGTGGGACTCATGTTCTTCCATGGATACGTTGTATATTGGTATATCATGGAGATTATGTTAAATCTCATGAACCAAAACTTCTTGATGCCTTGAACAAGGTAAAATGTGGCGAATTTTAGCTTCATTTCTCATTTGCATGTAGTGCTTTAGATTTCTCTCACCTTATTTTGTGGGCAACAAGCATAAATGTTGGCGGCCTTCATTTTTCCCGGTTGTAATGTGAACTCTTAGATTGCATATGGAACTATGGATAGAAGTATTGACGCTTAAAATGACCGTGATTTGGAAGAATTTGAAATCTATTGTATTGATGAAACCAAAGTCTTAAATGTCGAGTGAAGGGTTTGAATTTCATCAAATTTGTAGATAGCCAAACAAATATAATCGATTTAAATAATTGATTTGAAAATATTCCATCTGAATGCACTCTTTGGCAACGGTTTGGTGGTATAGGATTTGGAATGAGTGGATTTTAAAATCTACACCTAAACTCTGTGGTATATGTGAGCTCAAAAATTTTAGTTGTGTATTTAAAATTAAAATTTTAGTTGTGTATTTAAAATTCCCCTCTTTAGTTTCAACTTATTTTTGTATAGGTTTGATTACATATACCTTCCCATATATTGATAGTAATACCTTTCTTGAGGTTTGTACTAATCTTATATTTACACCTTTTATTTTTAAAAATTATATTTACTTTCCTCAAGGTATTTTTCCTGTCTTACAATTGTTCCCTTGAATATGAGGGGACAATTATAAGGTAGATAAAACTTTAGAGGAGGTGTGTATAATTTTTAAATTTAGTGGGTGTAAATGTAAGATTAATAAATCAGGTGAGGTATATTTAACTTTTAAAGTAAGTTGAATTTTTTTTGTAATTATTATAAATTTCAGAGAAGGTATACGTAATTAACCCTTTCTTTATGCATTTTGACATTTGAAAGTAACTCTAACCACAATCTTTCAAATCAATAGATTTTTTGTAATCTTCGCAGAAATTGAAATACATTCACAACCCTAGTCAGACTCACACATTTCATAATGAACTCTTATAACAACTATTTTCTATTTGTCTTCACTTTATGGAAATGGTTAACCTAAGTTGTTTATAAAAGTCGATTACAACCACTTATAAATCTTTTTAACTTTAATTTTCAACCATCTCTACTTCAGAACGCGACGTCCTCGTCATTGAAAATCTAGAGGCGACTTCTTTAGGTTCAAGAAGTGACTCTTTACAGATGTAGCACTTTGTCCTGCATTTATCTTGTACCATTTATATATTTCAGTGTTCCCACTAGTGATCATCTCTGATACCCATTTTGTCACGCTCGGGTTTAGATCTGTGTAAGCGCGACAATATAATGAGCTTCCATAGCAACTAGTTTGTATCCCTCTTTGATTTACGAAAATATTTAACCCAAGTTGCTATAAGAGTTCATTACCACCAGATAAACCATTTTAAACTTTTATTTTTAATCAATGTGGGTCGAAGACATCGTGATTCTCCATTTACACACAACTTTATAATGCTCAATTTACACAACTTTAGGTTTTTTTTTTACTTTATATCGGACCACGAGTATCTCTATAATTTAAGAAAGTCATGGTGTTATTTTACTCTCGTATGCATGATGAAGCATTATAATGAACCTGATCAACCTTGTTGTGCTTTAGTTAATTATTTCCTCACAATAAAAACATTTTTTTTTTAAATCCGTGGACATTAAGTGTCAGCTAATTTTTTTTTGTCACCATTAATATAAGATTTGATGGAATAATCTCTTGGCGTCTATACCTGGAGGTTGCAACTACTTGACACTTTTGTAAAAAAAGGATTGTCTTTGACACATTTTGTGTTCACTAATTGTAATAGCATGACTCAATAATCAATATAGGTTTTTTTGCCTGTCTCCCTTAACTTTTGGTGATTACCTGCTAGTATATGATGCACATTGTTCTTTGTTTACCCTTTGCTTCTTATTCAGCTCACCAGATCTAAAGGCGCCTTAATGAATGGGTTATTTCAGTTATCTGGTCGGCTGCAGCTTGTGTCTGCTCAGGTTAATTTCTTTATGGTGTCTCAGATTCAAGTAAATCACTGATTTGTTTGTGTAAAACTTTATGCTAATAGTTTTGCGTTGACAACAGATTGACAAGGCTACGAGTTACAAAAATCTTGTAATACAACACAATGAAAAAGATGGCGGAAGTGAAGATGAGAGTATTGATGAAGTGCTTTACGATGTAGATGAAGATTCTCATACGAGCAGTGAAAATGATGAGTAGGCGTGTTTCCTAACAAGAAGTAAGAATTTTTGGCTTTTTTTGTATGTCTCCTTTCCTTTGCCCATAAAGCAGTTTTGTTACTCAACATTTCTTGAATGCCTTACATATATAAACACGTGAAGAATCTCTTATTTACTTATTAATCATAACCATTGTGCTTGTGGGCACAAGTCTTTCTTAAGATGAGAGATCCATGCTAGCTTTCATATCGTAATCATGCGAGTCATCTTTTGTTTGTGTTTCCAAATTGTCTGTTTATCAAACTATGAATTTAATGAGCTCTTGTGGTCCTTGTGTTTGGTATATGGTGTTGTTATTTTCGAAATGGACTCTCGAATTTGGCCTTAATTGGTGGTATTTGCTTCCAATTGGATGCACAAGTAGAAACAAGATATAAGATTCTAGCTTGCAGATCCGATTCTTGGACTTCGAAAATCTCATTCAAGAATTATATATGGTCCTAAATTCCTCGTCCCTCAGCAATACTTGATTCTTGTATTTTCTGGGACATCCTTTTTTGTTTCCCTGTGTGCATAGTCTTTCGAATATTCTGCAAGCACATGATATTTTTCAGCGTCATATTTGCAACTTTGATAATCCTGAATGTCGTGGCTATAGTATGATATCACGAGTTCACGTATCGTCTCGTTTGGCTTCGGATAAAACCAAATTTGGTGGTTTTACAAAACTTTAAACTGAATCAAACAATGAATTGTTAAAAAACAAACCAAAATCTCGATTTAGATGAATAATTTTCAATTGGAATTTCATAGCGAATTAGTGCATGAGGTTTTGTAATTTGTATGTGGAGTAAACATAGAATGATTTTAAGCACCATATGTTAAAAAGTGTTTAATGCAAGGTATAGATTTCTTGTGCAACTTTCGAAAGAATCTAAACTTTTAGGAGAGTTGTGCTTATTTGGACTCAAATATACAACAAATAAGTCATAGATAGAATCTGACCTTCCATAAAGCAAATGATCGAACATAAACGAAAAATCATCTGAAATTTTTATATCTAGAAGAAAATCATACTAAATTAGGAAAATTATATATTTTTATATTAGTAAAATCGATTTTGTTCGGTTTTTCTTTACTTTAAACTCGAATCGGATCAATTTTTTCGATTTGATTGGTTTAAAAATTGATTCAAAAAATAGTCCGTCGGCAATGCGAAGAGTTGGGATATGCCGATTTTAAGTAGGTTGATTTACGTACATAGATGTTGGTTAAACTCAGAAATGATGAGTATTGTGTCAATCAGGAATCCAAAATGTGGCAAGGGTTACGTTGCAATTTTAAAAGTATTCGGGCTATTTTGTAATATTTACGGAGATGGAGGGTTTTTTTTTGGCAATTTTTAGCAAATTAATTTGATAGGAAACATGTGAAATGAAGTCATTAATAAAGAGAATACCCAGATTTATTTTCACAGTTAAATCAGAATAAATATAACATTAAAATCTCCAAATTTATTTGAATTGTTGGGATAAAATTAATTTAGATAAATTTCAAATTCGTTCAGTATTCACTTTAAATATTGTTATTAGTAACAGTGGGTTTTCATTCGAAATCCACAAATCAAATTTAATGTACCGAAATTAATTTCATCTATTAAAATTAAAATTATAATATATTTTAAATTCTAAAAAAATGTAGTAATTATAAATTCATAATTCAAAATTTTCTCCCCTCAAATTCAAATCATAAGAAAATCTTTCATTTTATAATCATTCTTCATGGTTACAAAATCAGAGAGCTTGTGGATACAACCACAACTTTATCCACAAATTTCATTATTTCACACAAAAATTTTCAAATCACACTATAAAATCAATCTCTATAAAATTTAAAAACCAAGAATATATATATATATATATATATATAAAAATAAATAAATAAAAACAATAGAAACTAAGCGAAAGCATGAGGATTCTGAAGAAGGTAGGTTTCAATAACTTTGTATATGCCCTTTGCACTCTCCTTGCCGTCTCGAATATCATCCTCCTTAATTTCATGTCCTTCAACAGCATGGTATTCACTGGTCATCTTGCAGATGCATCCGCCATCGTCGGATGACTCGAACTTGATGTCATACGCTATACGTTCGAGCTTCTCCCCGAGCACGTCGCCCTCGATCATACTATATTTGCAGGTGAGTTTTTCTTTATCTAGCTCATTTATTCGATGCTTCACATACTTAAAATGACTGGCTGTTTATGTAAAAGAGAAATATTTAATTTAACATAGATAAATATAATAAACCATGCGCTTGGTTTGACTCATTTGAAATCAAGATTTCATATATATCTTAGTTGTCTCAAGCGATTCAAATTATATAATATTTGAAGTACCCTATTATTATTATTGCTATTATTTAAAAAATAATAATGAAATTGAGGGATAGGTGAAACCGATTGTAACATAATTCAAACACATCCAAAACTAATGTAGATGAATCTAAGATTCATATATTTTCTCCGATCAAATCTTTCAATCCGAACACAAACTAAATTTTTCGAAAAATTATGATAATCGAAGAAATACTTACATTCGGTAAAATTAACTTGCTCGATGCTTCCGGCTCTGCCATCTCCTTGTAATATTTCGACACTTTTGATGGATTGTGGCAAGAGTTTGGGCAATAGGGTGTTAGAATTTAGAATTAAAGCATTAAAGAGGCGTCCCGGGGCTATGGGGCTAGCAAATTCTTGATTTATTTCGGTAACACCCATGTTTAAGTATTTTAAAATAAAATTCTTGATGATTTATTCCTAGGAAAATGAATTTTAAAAAAACCTGGATAAAAATATGGACAAAACCCACTCATATATATATATATAAAACAAAATGGAGATGGGTTTGTGCCTATTTCCAAGAAATTGTGTATGGTGATCGATGCCTAATTTTATTTTATTTTATTTTTTTTTCAAGTGGAGATATTGTAGGATGATTTTCTTTGATGAACATTAGAATTTTCAAACAAAAAATTTGGGTGGGCGGCCTTTGTGATTGTGACATTGAAATGGAGACATGGTGAAACAATTCTTGTGGACATTTCTTTACCAAGTAGTTATTATATTGTCTTTTTGATTAATCAGTTAATTATTAGTCAACAAATGAAAGCCACGAAAGTTCCACATTTCGACGTTAAAGTTTCCATGAATAGAAAACATTAAAGAAGTATGAACTAAGAAAAAAAAAGTATTATTGGATGGAAATATTGCTTAGTCCATCTCCAACCGGTATTTCTATTTTGTCTGCACCATATACAGTTGTCATTTTCAACTCATCTATATCGAACATACTTGTGAGACGAATGGTGTATGATATAGAGATAATAAATCAATATATATGGATAATATAATGATTTATAATTCTAATTTTTTATAAAACTTGAGTCAAACGTTGAATTAAACAAAAATATGTAATCAACTAATGATTCATCTTTTGCATTAATCGATGCCTTAGGTTGTGCTTGGATTAATTAAATTGATTTTCAGGAAAGGGTTTGAGGAATGAATTTTCAAATAACATCTATTATTTGGTAAATTTGAAATTCATCGCAATTTCCGTTGAAGTTGCTTAATTCAAATTCAACATTAGATACTGGAATAAATAATCTTCTCTACTATTTTAATTTACCATATATGTTTTATTACATCAAATTTCTATTTACAAGTTTGTTAATATTTTACATATTAAATTTACACCCGCCTAATTATACAAATAATTGGATTCATTCATTTATTTAATTAAATATATTTCAATAAATTTACCTAATATTGATAAAATATTATAATAAATAAATACCACATAAAAAATTATAAATTTAAATTCAACTTCATATTAAAATTTAATTATTTGAATTACAACAATCCCGTAAATGATTAATCAATTCATATACTAGCGCAATATAAGTCTCTAAATTAAGTAAAATAATTATTTAAAAAAATTAAATTATTTAACATAATTTTTAAAAAATATAAATAAGAAAAAAATTTAAATAACACAAATCATGGGCCATTTTAGAAAGAGGAAATTAAATGACTCTGTATACTAAGCTAAACATGCATCTAATGTAAAATTAACTTAAAATTCAATATTTTAATATTTTATCGAATCAAAATTCTCCACCTAAATCAAATCCATTTACGACATTATACAAACTTTGATTTTGTGTGAAATGGGATGACCCGCAGGAAATAAAAAAAGGCAATCTTTTTTTTCATTTATTTATTTAAATCAAATATTGTACATTGTCACATAATTCATTCCACGTATTATTTATTACACCAGAATTACAATTCACTCTTTCTGATTTCACTGCAATCGCACATATATGCTTTTTCATCAAACAAACGATATTTTGTTTACTTCCCTCATTAAAACAAAATAGAGAAGAGAGAAAAATCATGACAAATCTACAAACATATTGATAACTGATATTCACGGGAAATTTAGGGTCCGATTCCGGCAGGTGTCACTAGTACAGACGCAGAATTTTGAAATTGTCCTGAGCCTGAAATCACGAAGAAAACCGTTAGAAGGAGGCCAGGAGGGTGTCTTGGCGTAGCCCCTCCGACGTTCAAGTCAGTGACTGAGGATATGAGTCAAGAGCAGCTAAGGGTGCTGCTGAAAATAATATAGTGAATGGATAATCATACGCTCAAACATGATATTTATAGGAGAATACCTGGGGTTGTCATGGGCCCTTCACCTATGGGCCCTAGATATAGGCCGGATCTTGATGGGCTTATCCATGGGGTATTACCAGTCTCCCCTCTCGAGTCGAACTGAATCGTAGGTTCAACGTTCGATTAATTGTGTTGTCCTTGATTTATCGGTGATGAGGACGTACCATATTAGAAGAATTTATTTCGTTTGTCGTTAAAGAACGATGTTTACCGCTGCGAAAATTACGGGGATCGACCTGCCCGATCAGGTCGCGGGGGTTTGGGGGCAACGCCCCCAAAAGCTCTTCAGAAGATTTGGAGACAAATCAAATCGTGATCCTGCTCTGAAAGGGAAAGATATCAAATCGCAATCTGGTTCTGAAAAGAAAGATTTGGTCCTTGACTTATAAATAGGACTTCCTCCTCACTTCATTATTGCTATTCCCCCTCAGAATTCCCTTCACGCTTCATTCAGCAAATCTTCTTCGCCCAGTAGCGGCGCGCCTTCTCTCGGCCACACCTAGCTCCGCCCTCGCCCTCGTGCGCCCTCGCCGACCCTGTCCACCCCCGCCAACACCAGCATCGCCTCGCCCACTTCCTGCACGCCGCGCTCTCACTCTCGCCCGATCCACCCTCGCCAACGCCAGCCCCGTCTCGCCGCTCTTGCCCTCGCCCGCCGCGCTCACCATCGCCCTACCACACTTCGCCTCGCCCCATCTCGAGCAAACACTCGCCGCTCGCCTCCTCGCCTAGCCACGCCGCCCTCACCCTCTCGCCAGCCCCTCGCCCCCTCACTTGCTCGCCTGCCCATCACCTCCGCCCTATCCCGCACAATCACTCGTCGCTCGCCTCGCCAGTCCAGCCCTCGCCGCTCGCCTCCCGCTTCTCGCCTGAGCACGCGCCACGCTGGCCCTGCCATCTCCAGCCTAGCACGCCTCCTCCTCGATCGCTCGTCCAAGCGCCCTGCCGCAGCACTAGACCCAGCGCGCATCCTTCTCGCCTGCTCGCCCAAGCGCCCCGCTCGCCCGTAGCGCGCACCATGCTCGCCAGCGCGCCGCCTGCCCCCACGCGCATGTCCGAGCGCCTCACCCGTGTCATCACACGCTCGCCCGGTGCACCCTCGCCCCGTACGAGCGTTGCCGCGTACAGTGCGCCGCCCCTCCGCCAGCTCACCCGAGTGCGCACGCTTGCCCTGACATTCCTGTGCTCGTCACCTGCTCATCCTTGCGGTCCTATTTCTTGAACATTTTTACACGTCTCATCCGGGTCAGTTATCTCTTTTTCCTGTTTGATTATCCTTAACACTTATGTCTTCTTCCGATTCCGAGTCTAGTTCCTCGAGTGGTTCAGAGAGGTCCAGCGGGCCTAGCGAGTCTAGCCAGAGTAGGGCTTCCCTAGCTAATCCTGAATTTACCCCTGATTCTCATGAGGAGGCAGTCACCACTCATAGTCGCACTGGTAAGGAAGTTCGTCATGTGACCCAACAGATGAACATATCTGATGCAAATAATTTATGGTACGGTCATTTGTCATCCTACATCCCTTCTGGTACAAGCCAAAACTTAGGACGCTGTGGCACATTCTTTCCTCCCATCAGATCATTATTCCTTCCTCTGAGGACCGACCCTATCTAGTCCCTAAGGGCTGTTATACTTTCTTTCAGCACCACCTTGATGCCGGTCTTCGTTTTCCCTTGTGCGATTTCCTCCAAGAGTTGAGCAAGTTCTATCAGGTGCATTTAGGTTTACTCACTCCCAAAGCTTTCCGCTCGATATGCTGCTTCGCCGTGCTATTTAGGGCCTTAGACCTTCCCTTGAACTGCACCACTTTCTCTTACTTCCTGGTTTTAGCCAAGTCTAAAGAAGGACCTTTCTATGTGACCTCCCGGTCTAGCCACAAACTTTTTGACGGGGCCCCCAGTCACGTGAATGACTGGAAAAAATATTACTTCTTTATCCAGCATCCTAAGGAATTGACTTGTTTCACGGATTGGTACCCTATTTTCACCAAGCCCGACCTTTCCAAAGGTTACAAGAAAGATAAGGAGTATCTGGAGATAAAGAGTGTATTAGGAGACCGATGCTTTAGCATTCCCCAACTTCTATCTGAAGATCTCCTGTGCCATGCCGGGTTAAGTCCCGCGAAAATTAAGCTGAAGGAGGACGCCGGTAGATATTCTCATCTCTTCACCCTTTCTGTCTCTTTCTTGCTTATTGTGTTCTTTGATAATATTCTCATTCGGTTCACTGTTTTTATTTGCAGGTTTTAGAGTCATGAATGCTGCATTGCTCCGCGAGATTGCGAAAAAGAAGGCTGGGAGTTCATCATCCGCCTCCCAGAAGTCAGTCGTTCTAGCAGTTACGATGGGCACAAAGGGAGACTGTCATGCTGCTGAGAAGAAGAAAACAGGTTCTTGCTCTACTACTGCGAAGAGATCTGCTAGCTCCCCTACTGCTGTGAAGAAGAAGGCATGCTCATCCGCCTCCGCCCCAAAGCGAGCCTCTTCTCCACCTCCTCGAGCCAAGCCTCCTCCTCCGTCTGATAAGAAGAAGGCGTCCACTGAGCCTAGCCCGTCAGTCCCACAGCATGGTTCGCAAGATTTCTGAGATCTCAGTCGTATCGATCTCTTCTCCAGAAGGGTCTGGGTCAGATGAGGGGCCTCCCCCTGAATCGAGGGTACATCCTCTATACACCCCGGATTCGGCCATCGTGGGGCGGGGTCCTACTCATCTGGCTCAAAAGATAATGTATCAGCTTCCTTCCGACGCGGATGCAGCGTTCATGAGTTCACTGGGGTGGTCTGAACTCACTCGTCGGACATGCAGCAGTATCACCGAGGTATATTTCTCCCTCTAGTTTCTAGATTGATGTCCAATACATGTATGACTTTCTTGTCGTCTTTTCACTCTTGTCTACTTATCCAGGGCATGATGTACGTAGGGCACTTGGTGGAGCGCGCTAACTACACTCGATCTAGCGCCTGCCAAGACTTACGCGAGGGCAAGGCTCTTCGTGAACAGCTCCAGGCTACTATTGACGAGATGAAAGTGACGCACGCTAAGGAGCTTTCGGAGTCCCAAGCTTGAGGTGACGAGCTTTTGAAGGAGAAACAAGAGCTTCTGAAAGAGAAATAGGAGCTTCAGCGACTGACAGAGGACCACGCGAAGGAGAACCAGAGGCTGAAGGAAGAGTCAAAGAATGCTCGAGCTGAAGCAGCACAAATCCGTAGGGAACTCAAGGACGCCAAAGCGCAGCATGCTTCTGAAGCCTCTGCATTCAAGGAAGAATTCCTCAAGTCCGAGGAGTTCAACGATATCTGCGCCCCCAAAGCTTATCATTTCCTGGAGGTGGGTTTCGAGGGTGCAGTCGGCCTCTTCAAGGCTCAGGGCTATCCTCCGCCAGGCTCCCCTACTGACTTCATCGACATTGAGGGTTTCATAGCGAGTCTCCCCCCCGATTCTTAGACCGAGCTCCTTTACTTACGTTATTTTTCATTTACGCAGACATTGTATGCCTTCGGGCCATATTCTGTTATTTTCTGCACTGCTCTACTTTTCATATTATTATACGACTATGGATTTTATGATGCTTATATCTCTCCTTCTGCGCCCTTTTGGTATGTACGAACTCGTTTTCTGCCATATTGAGTATTTTGAATTTGCATTCACTGCTTCTTCTGAATTTATCTCTGATGCTTTTAAATCACTAAGGTGAATAAAATCGGTAGAGTGCGAACTCCTCTGCTAGGCGATGCCTTAGTATGAAAATAAAAATTCAACGCCCTCGCTCTCTAACTCCTCTGCTAGGTGATACCTTAGCAGGAAAGTAAAAATTTAACACCCTCACCCTCTAACTCCTCTGCTAGGCGATGCCTTAGCAGGAAAATATAAATTCAACGCCCTCGCTCTCTAACTCCTCTGCTAGGTGATACCTTAGCAGGAAAATAAAATTTTTCTCTTCTTCCCAACTCTGCTCCTCTACTAGGCACATCCTAAGTAGGAAAATAAAAATTTTTTTCCGCCCCAACTCTGCTATTCTACTAGGCACAACCTAAGTAGAAAAATAAAAATTTTTTCTCTTCTTCGCCTCTGCTCCTCTACTAGGCGACGCCTTAGTAGGAAAATAAAAATTCAACGCCCTCACTCTCTAACTCCTCTACTAGGTGATACCTTAGCAGGAACATAAAAATTCAACACCCCACCCCAACTTTGCTCCTCTACTAGGCACAGCCCAAGTAGAAAAATTTTAATTTTTCTCCTGCACGCTGCTCCTCTACTAGGCCATGCCTAGTAGGAAAATAAAATTTCTCCCCGTCCCAACTCTGCTCCTCTACTAGGCATAGCTTAAGTAGGAAAATTTTAATTTTTCTCCTGCACGCTGTTCCTTTACTAGGCGATGGCTTAGTAAGAAAATAAAATTTCTCCCCACCCCAACTCTGCTCCTCTACTAGGCACAACCTAAGTAGGAAAATTTTAATTTTTCTCCTGCACGCTGCTCCTCTACGAGGCGATGCCTTAGTAGGAAAATAAAATTTCTCCCCGCCCCAACTCTGCTCCTCTACTAGACACAACCTAATTAGGAAAATTTTAATTTTTCTCCTGCACCATGCTCCTCTACTAGGCGATGCCTTAGTAGGAAAATAAAATTTGTCCCCGCCCCAACTCTGCTCCTCTACTAGGCACAACCTAAGTAGGAAAATTTTAATTTTTCTCCTGCACGTTGCTCCTCTATTAGGCGATACCTTAGTAGGAAAATTTTAATTTTTCTCCTGCACGCTGCTCCTCTACTAGGCGATGCCTTAGTAGGAAAATTTAATTTTTATCATCTTCATAATACAACAACATTCATGAATTGAAAAGAAGAACTGAATTTTATTGAATTCCAACTGATTACATAGGAAAATTCAGAAAATAAAATACATCGGCGATGGAATCAAGAATAATACTTCCTAAGGTGATAAGCATTTCAGGGCCTCTTCAACACCTTGCCTTGCGCATTCTCCAAGTAATAGGCTCCAGAGCTCAGCCTCTCGATAACTTTGAAGGGACCCTCACACTTTGGATCCAACTTTCCTCTCTGCTCTTCTTGAACCTTCCTCAGGACCAAGTCACCTACCTGGAAGTTTCTCTGAATGACCCTCCGATTATAAGACTGTGCAATGCGGTTCTTATAAGCTTCCATGTGAATGCTGGCAACCTCTCTCTTTTCTTCCAAAAGATCAAGGTCAGTGGCACGTCTTGCACCATTGTCCTCGTCATAAAACATTACCCTTCCCGATTCCAACCCAATGTAAGGCCCTGTAATTTATTATCCGGTAATTTTGGCATAATTAGAATAATTATTGAGTTGTAAATTAAAATAATTATTTATGTCAAATAAATTCAAGAAGTGTGTTAAAAATATGTATTTTAGAATATCGGAGAATTTGACGATATAAAATACATATAGAGTTTAAATAACAAACGGGAGCAAGATTAATGCAAATTGGGATAAAAGGGCATGAATACTACATTATATACATATACATATACACACATAACTTATTTTATTGGAGAGAGAAGGAAGAGGCCGATTTCCCAAATCATTCCCGTAGCTTTCCTTTTCTTTTCTTCAAAATTTTC
The DNA here is from genome assembly GCF_025594145.1 of Primulina tabacum. Classification (NCBI taxonomy): domain Eukaryota; kingdom Viridiplantae; phylum Streptophyta; class Magnoliopsida; order Lamiales; family Gesneriaceae; genus Primulina; species Primulina tabacum. The sequence goes on along the minus strand of NC_134560.1, from coordinate 32,455,452 downwards.
GTCACTTTCAGCACCTTCATTTTGGAGAGGTCATAACTTTACCGTCCGGCGTCGAAATCACGAACGGTTTGAGGGGTTTTCTTTCTTACATCAGTAGCTTCGTTTTGAACCATGAATCGCTACTTTTGATGCTCGTTTCAGCCCCAATCGAACCCTGTTTCGGGACTGCTCCTGTTCGAGTTTCTTGTTCGATTTTAGGTGAGCTATTGCTTGGTTTTTCTTGGTTCTTTGGAGTATATTGAGCAAGGATTTGAAGCTTAAATCTTACCTTGCTGTTCCTGCGTTTTCCAGCTAGTTTTCAGTTCGGTTTTTGGTCGTGAATAGTGTTTTCCGACGTCTTTTCCGGCGAGTAGCAACATTGGACCGCTAGCGACTAGTTTATACTTCGATCTTGGTAATTTTGGATCAAAATACAGATTTTTTTCGGTGCATAGTAGGCTGCCCCGAAGTGTAATTTTACTCGCTTTTATTTAATTTCTCTTTGTCGATTTTAATGCATTATATTGACGTATATATTGGGTTTATATTGTAGGTTCGATCGTTGGAGAGCTTTGAGGTATAAATCGAGGAGTTTGTGAATTAGTATCGAGTTAATCGTTTGATTATTTTGGAGAATTACGGTTATTTAGTTGAAATTTCAGAATTGTTGAAATTGATTTGGGAATTAAGTTTTGATAATTAAAAATCAATAAATTGGATTAATTTTGTGTTATTGGCGAATTGTGAATTATTCGACCTATTTTATCATTGTTAGGTCGAGGAGATTAAAGTTGAGCTTGTTGTGATTTTAGAGTCGGTTTAGGTATGTTACAGTTCGGTAGCATACGACGGTAAAGTATAAATTATGTTTAATTGTCATTATGTGTTGCACTGATCGTGTTTATGATTGTTGACTGTTGTAATATGTTAAATGTCTTCGTTGTGATATATGTTTATTATTTTGACATATTATTGGCATTTAACATCGGGCATACAGTTATGACATTCATGTTGAGCCTATCGTTCTTGTTAGCCCATTGTTGATATCCGTTGTTATCTGGCACTGTTGTTTATCTCGGGATCATAGTGTGGCTGATAGGCCTATACACATGAGACCGTAGATGTGATTGAACAATCCCGTGGTTAGTGCAGCCTTTTGAGGTGAGCGCTGGGATTGTATCATCTAGTTCGTTCTGTTGTGCCATCCTGTTATATCGTATCAGCTATATGGAGGCCGAGTCAGGGGTGTTATTCAGCACAGCTTGGCATACCTCGCATACTTGGCAGGGCGGTTTAGCTGCATGACGATGTAGCTCCCTTGCGTTGTTGCTCGAGCATTATTCCAGTTATTATCGTACCGTTTGTTGGCTCCTATTATCCCGATTATTCGTTGGGCCTTTCATGCATTTCATGTCACATTTTATTCTATGATTATGCAGGATTTATGTTTATTGTTGTTATTGTCAAACTGTTTCATACCAGAATCCTAACCTTAGTTGTTTACCGGGGGGGCTGCTGTGGTTGCTTTTGGGCACCATGGTAGATTTCCCGAGTCGTTTTGCAGCATCAGGCCGAGGTTCCGGCAGTGGAGCTCGGGATTGAGGTTGGATTGCTTGGTTCTGTTCAGTGGAGTCTCCCAATCAGTCTATATGTATGTCTTGAGTTGTTTTAGTCTTGTATTGTATCTTATTTGCCGGGGAGATGCCCCGTGTATCTGTTGTGATATTTGGTTGTTCATGTTATGTTCTGAGGCGACTCTGTGATTTTAACTATCTGGTGAGTATGTGGTAAGTTTTAAATTCTGTTTAGTCCTGGCCCGTGCGGCTATAGGTTGTTGACTTTGGTTTTGTTTTATTGACTCTAGTTGGGGTATATTTTGATATAAAATGCTGCTTGAGTTTTCGGGATGTCCTACTTACGGGGAGGTCATGCAGAAATTTTTTTAGGCCCTGAGGTCCGTTTTAAAGAATTTTAAATCTTTTTCCGCTGCAGTTTTAAATCAAACCATTATTGTTTGATCATTAATTGTCGTTAGAGTAAATGGGCCTCACACCCAATCTCAGCCAGGAGCACTGCCTCATTACCATAGACCAAACTGAAAGATGTTTCTTTGGTTCCTTCTCTTGGAGTGGTTCGGTATGCCCATAAGACACTTGGTAGCTCATCCACCCAATTTCCCTTAGCATTTCCAAGTCGAACTTTCAGACCCTGCACCAGCGTCCGATTAGTCACCTCCACCTGCCCATTACTCTGCGGGTAAGCTACAGATGTAAAGACTTGTTGGATATTCATCTCTTTACACCAAGCTTGGATCTTAGCCCCTTGGAACTGTCTTCCATTATCAGATATCAATCTTCTAGGCACCCCATATCTGCACACTATATTCTTCCACAGGAATTTCAGGACGTCATTCTCAGTGATTCTGGCCAAAGGCTCTGCTTCCACCCATTTTGAAATGTAATCAACCGCTACCAATAGGAACTTTTTTTGAGCAGGAGCTATAGGAAAAGGCCCCACAATATCCATTCCCCACTGGTCAAAAGGACAGGCGGCCATTATGGCCTTCATCATCGCGGTCGGCCGGTGATGCAATCGGGCATGCCGTTGACAACTATCACAAGACATCACTAACTCTTGAGCATCATGCAGTACTGAGGGCCAACAATAACCGGCTAGCAGCACCTTCCTTGCCAACGCATAAGCCCCCAGATGATTTCCACAGCACCCCTCATGAACTTCTCGGAGTACATAATCAGCCTCTTGATAACTCAAGCATCGAAGAAGCGGCCCCGCAAAAGACGTTCTATACAACACTTCTCCGGCCATCACATAACGCGAACACTTTGTCTTCAATTTACGAGCTTCGCGAGGGTTATCAGGAAGCTTTCCCTCTTTCAGGTAATCAATTATGCCAGTCCTCCAATCCTCCTCCTCCTACTCAACTGCGGGCGAAATCGTGTGAGGTGTGAGTTCAACTTGAAATACCACATCTCTAGTCTTCCAACTTCCCATTGTTCCAGCCATTTTGGCTAGAGTGTCCGCCTTTTCATTTTCTTTCCTGGGAATCTGTTCAAATGTAATCTCTGTGAATTTCTCTCTGACTCTGTTCACTTCTTGTGCATACTCAATAAGATTATCATCTTTCACATCATACATTCCCTTCATCTGTTGTGCTATCAACTGTGAGTCAGAAAAAATAAGTACCCGGGTAGCTTCCACATTTCTCGCTGCTCGAAGTCCTGCCAACACAGCCTCATACTCTGCCTCATTGTTGGATGCTCGAAAGTCCAACCTTACAGCCAACTTCACTTCCTCCCCAGCTGGTGAAATCAGTACTACCCCCACACCACTTCCATCCTTCGACGAGGAACCATCCACATACACCTTCCAAGGGTCTTCATTCTCCTGATGCACGGTCTCAGCCAGAAAATCGGCTAAGGCTTGTGCTTTGATTGCTGTTCTTGGCTAATACTGGATGTTATACTCTCCTAGCTCAGTAGTTTATTTTACCAAACGGCCAGACATATCGGAATGAGTTAAGATACTCCCCAATAGACTGTTGGTGAGCACCACAATTGGATGAGATAGAAAGTAGGGTCTCAAACGTCTCGCAGTCATCACTAAGGCTAAAGCCAATTTTTCCAACCCTGAGTACCTTATCTCCCCCCCCTTGAGTGCATGTGAAACATAATAGACTGGCTGTTGAGTTGATCCCTCCAACTTGACAAGGACCGAACTCACAGCTTCCTCGATGGCAGATAAATATACCCACAAAGGCTCACATGCTGTCGGTTTGGCCAGGATAGGCAACTCAGCAAGGTATTTTTTCAACTCTCCAAAAGCTTTCTCGCAGGCTGGATCCCATTCAAATTTTTTCGCCTTCCGCAAAGTCCGGAAGAACGATAAGCTTCTGTGGGCGGACCTCGAGATAGAACGTGCCAACGCAGCAATCCTCCCTATCAACTGCTGAACATCTTTGGGTCCCCGGGGAGAGACCATATCTTGGATAACTTGAACTTTCTCGGGGTTGGCCTCTATCCCCCTCTCCGTCACCATATAACCCAAAAACTTTCCACTCCTCACCCCGAAGATACATTTTGAGGATTCAACTTCAGCCCGTAGAATCTGAGGGTGGCAAAGGTTTCCACGAAATCAGGTATGAGCTGGGATGAGTCTTTTGATTTTACTATGATGTCGTCCACATACACTTCGACATTCCTTCCCACCTGCTCAGAAAATACCTTATCCATTAGTCTTTGATACGTGGCTCCGGCATTTTTGAGTCCAAAGGGCATGACCACGTAGCAGAAAGTTCCTTCAGAGGTGATGAAGCTCACTTTATCTTGGTCCTCCACAGCTAAGGGGATTTGGTGATATCCTTGATAAGCATCCAAAATACACAGTTATTGATGTCCCGCTGTGGAGTCCACCAACTGATCTATTCGAGGCAGAGGATAACAATCTTTAGGGCATGCCTTATTAAGGTCTCTGAAGTCCACACACATCCTCCATTTCCCTGAACTCTTTGGAACAAGGACGACATTCGAGAGCCAAGTAGGAAATTGTACCTCTCGAATGTGCCCAGCCTTGAGAAACTCTCCCACCTCATTCTTTATAACTCTATCTTTCTCGGGCCCGAAGTGTCTTTTCTTCTGTTTCACGGGACGAGAATTCGGTAAGACATTCAATCGGTGTTCTACTACATCTGGGCTCGTCCCTGTGAGCTCTTGGGCTGACCAAGCGAACCCGCTGAGATTAGCTTGTAAACAAGTAATGAGTTCTTCCTTGACCTTTGGGTCAAGGTCAGGGGCTATTTTGAGCGTCTTCTCATCGGGCCCCAATGTCACAATATCCGACTTTTCATCCATCACCTCCTGGACCTCCCTCACTACCACGGGCAACCCCCTTCGCCCCCTTCTAATCATATTGACCTCCACACGTGCCCTCTTCCCCTCTTCTTTTAATATTTCTTCATAACATCGTCGCACAAATTTCTGGTCTCCACACAAGACTCCCACCTCCTTTCCCACAGGAAATTTCAACTTCTGATGATACGTGGAAGCTACAGCTCTGAAGTCCTTTAAGGCTGGCCGTCCCAGGATCCCATTATATGACGAGGGGGTATCCGTCACGGTAAATTTTATCATCTTTGTTACCCGCCGAGGGTCACGTCCCAAAGATAGGGGAAGAGTAATCTGACCCAGCGACGGAATGGCATGTCCTGCAATCCCATATAAAGGAGTAGAGATTGGTTCGAACTCAAATCCTTCCACCTTCATCTGATCCAAAGTGCTCTTGAACAAGATATTCACAGAGCTTCCATCATCAATACAGATTCGTGCCACATCGTAATTGGCAACAGTCGTCGTCACCACCAAGGCATCGTTATGCGGTGCCACAATGCCTCGGAGGTCTTTTGGCCCAAAACGGATGACAGGATCTTGGGGTGGGTCCGCACCCTTAGATATTTCAAAATTTTCCAATCTCCTCCCATGCGCTTTCCGAGCTCGCCCGGAATCTCCATCATTAACACCCCCTGAGATCATGTGAATCATTCCTCCCGTGTGGTGGTTATCTTCATCTGTTCTCCTCCTCGGCTCGACAGGTTCCCGAGGAACATCCTGACCTCGACCTTCTCTCCTCGGCTCATCGACCCTCTGATTTATCCATGGAGGGCCTCGACCCCGCCTAGAGGATGGGCAAGACATCAGTTCACTCCCGGACGAGGATCCTTCTTGTCTGCCCCGTGGCGGAGGCCGAGCACTGCTCTCAACCCTCTGCGACTTCTCCCCCCTCTCCCCTGATGTGGGGATCCGGGCTCTAACTCAATTGTCTTTGGGATTAATTGGATATTTGCTAGAAAATGTGGGTCATAAAAAAATTTCTTTTAACAACATAAACCAGTGTATATAAATCATACACACATGATAACTCTATTTTATATCAGCCAACATAAATACATGTCTTGTTTCATTTCATTCTTAAACAAACTAGTATTTGAAACACATTACATATCAAATGTAAAAACTACTAGTCCATCTTCTACGCCCGTAATCACCACGCTATCTCGACCTCTCATCTTTGTCTCGACCCTGATCCTGTCTCACCTGTTGTCATGCACACATACAGACACAACAACAGCCGGAAACTCCGGTGAGAACAAATCCCAGTATAAAACATGTATCCATGCATGTCATGCAATTTCATACAAAAGCATACCACATAATTCAGTAATTATGACACATTGGTGAATACAGATAAAACAATTCGACTCTTACTCTTTAACTCGACTCATATCTAAATCTAGGGATCCCGGTGTGAATAAGACGTAACAAGTCTCCCACCTACTCCCCCAATCGTGGTGGCAGTACGTCTTATTCCTAGACTTCGGCCCTGTCTGTATAGAATATCTACAATCGGAGTCGATTTTCTCCTATGCCTTGATACCACCGAACGTCTAGAAACTTGGCATATCTGCCAATGACTCTCCTATCTCAATGCTTGTATATAATCAATATAAAGCACAACATAACAAGGTATAGAAATCTAGTATGTGATTTGTGGGAAACTCAAACCGGATCTGATTCGAGTTATATCTCCCCAATCAAACATTGAATTATACCTTTCTCGTCGAAGTCTCGGTTTGAACAAGTCGAAGTCTTGCAATCTCGATATCAACTCTGTCAATACAATCTGATGATATTTATGACATGTACCATATCAATCTCCAACCCAAAGAAATACACCTACGAATCAATATTCAATCTCGGTATATTTCGACGGCATAACAACGTAATCTCGCGATACCGATTATCTCAAACAACAATAATCAGTCACAATAACTTACAATCTTCATCATGAACACCTATCAATGCTGAAATCTGCATATCTCAAATTCGATACATGCTGAAAATTAATAACAATAGCATACAATGTCCGTTCTACGATCCGGTTGCGAATATCCTTTCACCATAATCCTAAGAACACATGATAGTACTCAAAATCTGATTTCTCCAATCATGTCACTTCAAAACATGCTGAATTGTAATAATACTTACGTCCTTTCAAGGCTGGTGATGAGAGGAACACGAATCTAGTCTCGGATCAAAAATCGGATGGTGAGATCTTGTGCAAGCTAATTTCTGAGCTAGGAGCATTCTTGAGGTTTTCATGGGAGTTATTTCGGTGGTCTGCTGAAGAAATGCTGAAGAATGAAGACTCACCACTTATATTGCATGGCAAGGGACACATGGTTTATTTTTCAAGTTACACGTCGCACCGCAGGTGCGCTCATTCTTATACCGCGGGTGCGCGGAGCATACTGGATCATATCCAAAATTTCAGAAGAATGACCGCGGGTGCGCTGGCTCTTGCACCACGGGTGCGCTCCTGTCTCGGTGCATCCACCGCAGGTGCGGTCCTGTTCTTACCGCGGGTGCAGTCAAGCTACTGTAAACCTTCAACATTTCATGAGAAACGATCGCGGGTGCACTATCTTTTGAACCGCGGGTGCACTGTCTTTGCTGTCCCAATGATATATTTTGCACTAAAATCGAATCGCAACGTCGCTTCTTCGACCTACGATAAATACATCAAATCATGCATTAATAATTGCTGATTATCAACTCACATCTCGGGCATTACATTTCTCCCCCTCTTAGATATGAGTTCGTCCTCGAACTCGCAGGCAATCAATCAAAACAAGTAAAAGAAGCAATATAATCAAAAGCGGAATAAATACTCACATCATGGAAATAACTCTGGATATCTCTGTCTCATCTCTGATTCTGTCTCCCAAGTTGCTTCTTCATTGCCATGACGACTCCACTGGACTTTCACTAGCGGAATAGTTTTCGTTCTGAGCTGTTTTTCTTTCCAATCAAGAATCTGAATTGGATGTTCAATATAACTCAAAGTGTCGTCAAGCTCGGCTTCATCAAGCTGAATGACATGAGAAACATCAGGCATATATCTACGCAACATTGATACATGAAAGACATCATGTATCCCAGATAGAGAAGGAGGAAGCGCAAGTCGATATGCACGATCACCAATCTTCTCAAGAATCTCGTACGGACCGATGTATCTAGGAGACAATTTCCCACGTTTTCCAAATCTGACAACGGCTTTGAATGGAGAAATCTTCAAAAACACTTTGTCTCCTTGTTCAAATACTAACGGTCTACGAAATACATTCGCATACTTGGCTTGTCTATCTTGCGCCGTCTTCATTTTTTTTCTGGATGATCTTTACTTTCTCTGTCATTTCACGAATCATATCAGGTCCAAGTTCTGGTACCTCTGAGATGTCATCCCAATACAGCGGAGATCTGCACTTCTTTCCATATAAAGCTTCAAACGGTGCCATCCCGATGCTCGTCTGATAGCTGTTTGTACGAGAATTCACAAAGTGGTAGTGCATCTTGCAAACTATTGCCAAAATCTAGCATTACAGCTCTCAGCATATCCTCTAATATCTGGATAGTCCGCTCTGACTGTCCGTCCATCTGGGGATGGTATGCAGTACTCAGGTGCAATGTCGTGCCTAGAGCCTGCTGCAAATTGTGCCAGAAATGTGAAGTGAATCGGGGATCACGATCTGATACAATAGATTTCGGCACACCATGAAATCTTACCACTTCTCTGACAGATATCTCTGCCATCTGATCATGTCGGTACGTCATTCGGTACGGAATAAAGCATGCTGATTTGGTAATCTATCAATCACGACCCAAATTGCATCACAACCCCGGGATGATCGTGGTAACTTCATAACAAAATCCATGGAAATGTGATCCCATTTTCATTCAAGAATAGATAAACTCTGAAGTAAACCTCCGGGTTTCTTCCTCTCGGCCTTCACCTGTTGGCAATTCAGGCACTTAGATACAAATTCTGCAATGTCCGATTTCATCTTTTTCCACCAAAACTGTGCTTTCAGATCATTGTACATCTTTCTGCCACCAGGATGAATACTGAACCGACTACAGTGCGCTTCTGATAAAATCTGTTGTCTCAAATCTGAAACATCTGGCACTACGAGACGGTTATTCACATGCAATACATGATCATGTACCTGATATTCTGACTGATGTCCGGTTCTGATCATCTCAATCGACTTCTGAACATTCTGATCATTTTTCTGTGCTTCTTTAATGCGAACAATCAAATCTGGTTCCACTTGAATCGTAGCAATTCTCAATGGTCGACTATCTGTATCAAATGCTAATCCAGACAAACAGCAATCTTCAATCAAATTCGAAATACCTATCGTCGACAAAGATAGAGAACATACCTTTCGACTCAAGGCATCCGCTGCTGCATTAGACTTCCCTGGATAGTACTTGATTTCACAATCGAAATCCTTCAACAAATTGAGCCATCTACGCTGTCTCATATTCAACTCTGACTGCGAAAACAGGTATTTCAAGCTTTTGTGATAAGAATAGATTTCAAACTTCTCGCCATAAAGATAGTGTCGCCATATCTTCAGTGCAAACACAATGGCCGCCAATTCAAGATCATGAATTGGGTAACGAATCTCGTGAGGCTTCAACTGTCTCGAGGCATATGCAATCAGATGTCCTCGCTGCATAAGAATACATCCTAGCCCTCTGTGGGATGCATCACAATATACAACGAAATCACCCGTACCTGAATGTATTGTCAACACCGGAGCACTGGTCAGTCGTTTCTTTAACTCCAAGAAGCTAGACTCACAGGCTTCAGACCATACAAATGGCACATTTTTCTGTGTTAACTGGGTAATGGGCTTCGCAATACTGGAAAAATCTTTAATAAATCGTCGATAGTACCCTGCCAAACCCATGAAACTGCGTATTTCTGGTACTGATGTCGGTCTAGGCCAACTAATCACAACTTCAACTTTACTTGGATCGACAGAAATACCGTCTCCAGATATGATATGCCTAAAAAAGACAACCTGTCTCAACCAGAACTCACACTTTGACAGTTTAGCATATAATTTCTCCTTTCTCAACGTTTGTAAAACAGTTCTTAAATGTCCGGCATGCTCAATCATATTCTTGGAATAAACCAAAATATCATCTATAAAAACAATCACAAACTCATCCAGATATTTCTGAAAGACACGATTCATCAATCTCATAAACACCGCTGGAGCATTCGTTAAATCGAAAGGCATGACGATAAACTCATAATGTCCATACCTGGTTCGGAATGCTGTCTTCGGTATATCAACATATCGAACTCTCAGCTGGTGATATCCAGATCTCAGATCGATCTTGGAATAGACAAAGGATCCCTGCAACTGATCTAATAAATCGTCGATGCGAGGCAAGGGATATTTGTTCTTTACTGTCGCTTTATTCAATTGTCGATAATCAATGCAAAGTCTCATCGAACCATCTTTCTTCCGAACAAACAGTACCGGAGCACCCCAAGGAGATACACTCGGTCTAATGTAACCCTTGGCCAATAAATCTTCGAGCTGTTCCTTCAGTTCTTTCAATTCAATAGGCGCCATTCTATAGGGAGCTCGAGATATAGGAACGGTACCTGGTAGAAGATCAATACTGAAATCTACCTCTCGGACTGGAGGTAACCCTGGAATCTCATCTGGGAATACATCCGCAAACTCGCACACCACTGGCAGATCTGCCAATGCTGGGCTCGATTTCAGTAGATCTATTGAATATATAAGGAACCCTTCTGCTCCTTTCTACAACAATCGACTCATAGACAACACAGATATCAAGGGAATCCGAGCTCTGGAACCCTTACCGTAGAATTTCCACTCATCAGCCATCTCTGGTCTGAATCTGACAATCTTCTGGAAACAATCTACAGTGGCTCTGTACTTGGTTAACATATCGATGCCAACAATACAATCAAAATCAGATAACCCATGCACAATGCAATCTGGATCAATATCATGACCCTCGAACTGTAGCATGCATTGTCTAACCAATGTCACTGATATCAAACCACTCCCCAAACGAGAAGAAATCGATACTACAGCAGATAATGACTCGACAGGTAAAGCATGCATCGATGCAAAGCGCTCATAAATGAATATATGAGATGCACCTGTATCTATCAATACATAAGCAGGATAGCCGCAAAGCAAACAGTTACCTGCTATCACATCGTCTGGTGCATCTTGGGCTTGCTCTTCTGTCAGTGCAACGACTCGAGCCTGCTATCTGGGAGGTTGCCTCACTGTCTGGCTACCTCTGGCTCGGGGCTGGGTCTGTGTAGGGGTTGGCTGAAAGAAATGAACAGATGAAGCTTGCCTCTCAGGCTGGGTTACTGAACCAGATGCTCCTACACTCTGAGCTTGCTATACCCCTTTCTGTGGACTGACTCTGGCGAAAATTTCCTTGCTATTTGCAGATATTGCAGCGTCCCATCACACCCTGACACTGCTCTGTGGCATGTCGGCCTCCACAAGAACTGCAATACACACCTGTATACTCTGTACTCTGACCAGGACCTCTCTGTCGTGATCCACTGGAGCTCGATGAACTGCTCCCTGATCTCTTGAACTGTTTTCCCTTTGCTTTCAGCTGGTCTTTCCTCCCGCAGCTGCTACCACCGCTCTCAAATCTGGGAGGGGGTTGAATTGAGGATTGTGGCGGTCTAGGAGTCGGAGCGACATAGGAAGTGCTTCGTTGCCTAAGCAATCCAGCTTCTGCCCCCTTGGCACGGTTCAAGGCATCTGCAAAGTTATTGGGTCTACCGATATTCACCAAGGTAAAGATATCAGGATTCAAGCCATTGATAAACTGATCTGCAATAGCCTTGTCATTTTCTGCCACGTGAGGAGCAAATCGAAGCAATGTCGAAAACTTTGCCACATATTCTTTGATGTTTAACCTGTCCCTGTTTCAAATTTGCAAATTCAGCACCTTTTTCTTTTCGGTAGGACACGGGAAAGAAGCGTTGATAAAACTCTGCTTTAAAAACTTTCCAAGTGATCTCTGTGCCACGATGCTCCAATGCTTTCTTCGTGGTAAGCCACCAGTTCTTCGCAACTTCTTGCAATTGATGCCCAATAAGTTTAACTCGTCGCTCGTCAGTGTAGTCAAGAGACTCAAATAGCATCTCGATGTCATCGAGCCAAATTTCACACTCAATTGAATTTTCTGTGCCCTTCAGTGTCGGTGGTCGAAACGACTGAAACCTTTTCAGCAAAGTCTCCATCGGTGTAGCGGTCACATCCATATGATCATTGGAGGTACTGCCCTGTTCTGGTGCCCGACCTGCTACTGGTTGCGGTACTCGTCGAGGAGGCATATCTGATTATCAAACGGATTAGTACACAATCTGTACAATCTGTCTCAGTCCTCCTCTGATCATATACCTCTGATCCAGAATCGGTTCTGATTCAGTCTTTGCATAACAATATAACATGTAATAGTGAAAGCAATAAATCATGATAGCACAATAAAAGCAAGGAAGAAAATTCAATCTACCCCCCTGCTCATTCTATTCTATCTCAATCGAAAGGATCTATCGCTCTGATACCACCTGTTGTGGGGACCCGGGCTCTAACTCAATTGTCTTTGGGATTAATTGGATATTTGCTAGAAAATGTGGGTCATAAAAAAATTTCTTTTAACAACATAAACCAGTGTATATAAATCATACACACATGATAACTCTATTTTATTTCAACCAACATAAATACATGTCTTGTTCCATTTCATTCTTAAACAAACTAGTATTTGAAACACATTACATATCAAATGTAAAAACTACTAGTCCATCTTCTACGCCCGTAATCACCATGCTATCTCGATCTCTCATCTTTGTCTCGACCCTGATCCTGTCTCACCTGTTGTCATGCACATATACAGACACAACAACAGCCGGAAACTCCGATGAGAACAAATCCCAGTATAAAACATGTATCCATGCATGTCATGCAATTTCATACAAAATCATACCACATAATTCAGTAATTATGACACATTGGTGAATACAGATAAAAAAATTCGACTCTTACTCTTTAACTCGACTCATATCTAAATCTAGGGATCCCGGTGTGAATAAGACGTAAGAAGTCTCCCACCTACTCCCCCAATCGTGGTGGTGGTACGTCTTATTCCTAGACTTTGGCCCTGTCTGTATCGAATATCTACAATCGGAGTCGATCTTCTCCTATGCCTCGATACCACCGAACGTCCAGAAACATGGAATATCTGCCAATGACTCTCCTATCTCAATGCTTGTATATAATCAATATAAAGCACAACATAACAAGGTATAGAAATCTAGTATGTGATTTGTGGGAAACTCAAACCGGATTTGATTCGAGTTATATCTCCCCAATCAAACATTGAATTATACCTTTCTCGTCGAAGTCTCGGTTTGCAACAAGTCGAAGTCTTGCAATCTCGATATCAACTCTATCAATACAATCTGAAATGATATTTATGACATGTACCATATCAATCTCCAACCCAAAGGAATACACCTACGGATCAATATTCAATCTCGGTATATTTCGACGGCATAACAACGTAATCTCGCGATACCGATTATCTCAAACAACAATAATTCAGTCACAATAACTTACAATCTTCATCATAAACACCTATCAATGCTGAAATCTGCATATCTCAAATTCGATACATGCTGAAAATTAATAACAATAGCATACAATGTCCGTTCTACGATCCGGTTGCGAATATCCTTTCACCATAATCCTAAGAACACATGATAGTACTCAAAATCTGATTTCTCCAACATCTCACTTCAAAACATGCTGAAATGTAATAATACTTACGTCCTTTCGAGGCTGGTGATGAGAGGAACACGAATCTAGTCTCGGATCGAAAATCGGATGCTGAGATCTTGTGCAAGCTAATTTCTAAGCTAGGAGCATTCTTGAGGTTTTCATGGGAGTTATTTCAGTGGTCTGCTGAAGAAATGCTGAAGAATGAAGACTCAGGACTTATATTGCATGGCAAGGGACACATGGTTTATTTTTCAAGTTGCACGTCGCACCGCAGGTGCGCTCATTCTTATACCGCGGGTGCGCGGAGCATACTGGATCATATCCAAAATTTCAGAAGAACGACCGCGGGTGCGCTGGCTCTTGCAACGCGGGTGCGCTCCTGTCTCGGTGCATCCACCGCAGGTGCGGTCCTGTTCTTACCGCGGGTGCAGTCAAGCTACTGTAAACCTTCAACATTTCATGAGAAACGATCGCGGGTGCACTATCTTTTGAACCGCGGGTGCACTGTCTTTGCTGTCCCAATGATATATTTTGCACTAAAATCGAATCGCAACGTCGCTTATTCGACCTTCGATAAATACATCAAATCATGCATTAATAATTGCTGATTACCAACTCACATCTCGGGCATTACACCTGACTCCCTCACCTCCATCACTTTATCTCGATTCCTATTCAAAACGAACATGTGACGAGAATTGTCCTCTACTTCTATTTCTGTCCTTCTCTCTTTTCCCCGCACCCTTCTTCCTTCCTCCTTTCTCCACTCCCTCAACTCTACTTCCTTCGGGCCGGTTCTCCATCCTTCTATACCGTTGGGCATCTTCCAAGTTTACATACTTCTCAGCTCGAGCCAACAGATCATCATAGCTCGACGAAGGCTTCTTGACCACCGACTTAAAAGACTCATCTCCTCTCAGGCCTTGGGTGAAAGCACTTATCATGATGTCTGGGGTAGCCGCTGGTATCTCCAGCGCTGCATTGTTAAAACGCTGGACAAATTCTCGCAAAGTCTCAGACTCCTGTTGCTTCATCACAAACAGGCTCAAATAATTTTTCTGGTGCCTCTTGCTGCTAGCGAATCGGTGCAAGAAGGCAGCTGAGAAGTCCTCAAAAGAACGTATGGAGTTAGGCTGCAAGGTGTTAAACCACTGCCGGGCTGACCTCACCAACATGCCCAAAAACATCCTGCATCTGACTCCATCTGTATACTGATGCAACAGAGCCGCATTCTCAAATCTCCCCAAATGCTCTTCTGGGTCGGTATGTCCATCGTATTCTCCAACATTTGGTTGTCCGAAACTCGGGGGAAGTCCTTCTTCCAGAATGGCACGCGAAAAAGGACTTCCACTCTTGGGGACCGACGCTCTGCTTACCACCTGCTGTCTCAACATCCGTATTTCCTTCCACATCTCTCCAATCTCTGCATTCCCTTCGCTTGGGAGGGGCTGTGTCTCTTCAATCCTGCTCTGCTGGCCCTCAACATTTTCCTCTCGCTCTTGGCGAGTGGCCTGCTCTTCAACGAACATAGATTCTTGGTTCTTCTTCATAGCCTCATCCACTGTCCGAGTGATGAATTGACCCAACTGCTTCAGGGTCAAGTTCCCCACATTTTGATTAGGACAGGGTTGCTCGACCCTGGTCTCTTGACGAGGTTGTTCAGTTCTCATCTCCTGACGGGGTTGTTCCTGCCTCGCCTCAGCATGAGACTGTTTGGGTCCCCTCTGAGGGCGCGATGATGCTGAGTTAACTCTTCTACTCCCTACCATCTCTACGTCTCAACTCAAATTTTCCCACAGACAGCGCCAAGTGATACTCACGGGAAATTTAGGGTCCGATTCCGGCAAGTGTCACTAGTACAGACGCAGGGTTTCGAAATTGTCTTGGGCCTGAAATCACGAAGAAGACCGTTAGAAGGGGGCCAGGAGGGTGTCCTGGCATAGCCCCTCCGACGCTCAAGTTAGTGACTGAGGATATGAGTCAAGAGCAGCTAAGGGCGCTGCTGAAGACAATATAGTGAATGAATAATCATACACTCAAACTTTGCATTTATAGGAGAATACCTGGGCTTGTCATGGGCCCTTCACCTGTGGGCCCTAGATATGGGCCGGATCTTGATGGGCTCATCCATGGGGTATCAATAACAAAAACACAGAAATCAAGCTTCTTGACAAGAAAACGAAACAAGCATAATCGTCGGGGCATTCTCAAGATTTTAGAAAAGGTTTGCCGTTCGCTCCTATTGCATCCATCCTGAGGTCGAAGGCAATTTAGTAAGCATGAGGGTGTGCATGGAGTTGAGCCTCAACAGCTTTGAATATGGCCTTGGCTTTCTCTTTTCCTTCCTTGATCTTCTCTTCCGTGACACCGTGGGCGTCGTGTTTAATATGGTTATGACTTGTATGTTGAAAAAATCCATAAACTACAGAATCCATCGTACTAAATCATTAAGAAAATGGCTGAAAATTTAAGCGGAATCGTACCTGAAGTCATAATTCTGAATTCTTTAGAACGTGCATTGATCTTCCAGATCTACGCACTCTTTTCCTTGAGAGAATCATTTATTTTTCTCTTCTGAACTATATTCTTAACGGGAGAGAATAGTGAATGTGATGCCGTATTATCTCGGGACCATGACCCATACATATAATATCTATCATTATCTTCTGATATTTCTGATTTAGCCCTTCATAAGTATAATAATTAGTTGATCACTTTATTTTGGGCTTAACTTAACCGAAAACCCGCAATACATAATTATTCACATATAAGCTCATATAAATAAAATTGATCCGACAATTTCCCATTTGGGCTATATATTAACCTTATAATTATGTTTGTGAAAATATCCTTATGAAGGATTGTGTGATGGGCATCTTGAGGTGCTTCACACACAATATTCTTCAAGAGCTGCAATAGCTCGTGTTCTAAGAATATATACACCGATGAATTAGATCGAGTTTGGTTTCAAACTTAAGCGGAAAACACTCGAAGTAATCCTTAGTTAAGAAACACTGATAAATTTTATATCATGTGTAACTGAATAACTGAAAATTAAAGGGAATCAGTTGTGACATATATCATTTCAGATATGGTGAAAACTTAACTGTCGGATGCTCTAACTGATCAAATCAGTTTGAAAACAATAGTTAAACAATTAAATACACAAGATATGTTTATGGATGTTCAGAGAGTTCAACTGCTCCTACCCCTTCTACCACCTCAGGTAGGATCCACTAGAAGAATTTGATTTATACAACACATTGTACAAATCCACGCAGCTTAGGACTTACCCACTGACTAACTGAACTCCTAGACTAGACTGAAGGCATTACCTTCCAGACAACACTTGTTTAACATTTGTGTGTCAAACAGTACATACACAAGTTTATTGTCTTCGTGCAAGACTATACTTGAGTGGTGTTGTGTGTATGTGTGTGAGAACTGATATCTGAGTAAAACACGAAAGTATTCTCCTACACTGAGGGAATTGTGCTTCTAATCTAAGTTGATAACACGATGAAGTGTCCCCTATGGGCTGATTGCTTCTTGCTTATTAGTGTCCCCTCTAAGATGATTGCTTCTGAAGGTCTTCTGCTGAAGACAAAAAATCAGTTGAATTGTTCTTTGATATATCAGTTGGACTGGTTCAGTTTGGTCAATCAGTTGGCACTTTCTGTTTGCGTCTCGATAGCTTCAGTTTCGGCTCGATAACTGATCAGTTCGAAGCCTGATCAATTTCAGCTTTCTGCACACTGGTAAATTTGTTAGAAACAAAACAACAAGTTTTGTTAACATCAAAATCAAGATTGCGAACATGAAATGTTCCAACATGGGTACTACCAGATGTTTATTCAGCGGTTTTCATCTATTGCGGTACCCGTGATCGCCTTGACAAAGAAAAATGCCAGATTCATTTGGGGATCAGAGTGCCAAGAAAGCTTTGAAAAGCTGAAGCAAACATTGACTTCAGCTACAGTTCTAGCGAAGCTTGTTTTGGGCGCAGTTCTGATGCAGCATGACAGAGTGATAGCCTATGTACCCAGGCAGCTGAAGGTTCATGAGAAGAATTATCCAACTCATGACATCGAGCTAGCAGCGATAATATTCGCTATGAAGATTTGGAGACACTATCTATATGGGGAGAAGTTCAAGATTTTCACAGATCACAAGTGTTTGAAGTACGTCTTCACTCACAAAGAGTTGAATATGAGAAAACGGAGATTGTTAGAGTTGGCAAAGGACTATGATTGTGACAGTAGCTACCACCCGGGAAAGGCTAATGTGGTCGCAGATGCTTAGAACAGGAAGAATGCAGTGATTTCTCAGCTGTCACCTTAGAGACCATTGCAGACAGAGATTTAGAGATTCGAGATTGCAGTGTATGCTAGGGGCAATGCTCCTAATCTTTCTACCCTGACAGTTCAGTCGACACTGAGAGACAAGATTCGAGGAGGGCAGTATTCTGATGAGCAGTTGAAGAAGTGGTGACTCAGGGATGAGTCCAAGGGTCTGAGATGATATTTTATCGAGGATGACATAATCCGATATCACGACCGACTGTGGGTTCCTAGTGGAGATTCTCTTAGAGAAAACATTATGAAGGAAGCTCATAGTACCCCGTATTCCATTCATCTAGTGATTACGAAGATGTATAAGAATCTGCAATCCTTGTAATGGTGGCCGGGTATGATGCGAGATATTTTTGCTTTTTGTGTCTGAGTGCTTGACATGTCAGTAGGTTAAGACAGAGCATTAGAGACCTGTAGGAATGCTTAGACCACTCCCTATCCCCGAGTGGAAATGGGAGAACATCACCATGGATTTAGTGACAGGGTTACCTAGGATATTTGGAGGATATAATGCCATTTGGGTGATTGTCGATCGGCTCACTAAATCAGCACATTTTCTACTGATTAAAAAGACTTTCACTATTACTCAGTACGCAGAGCTGTACATCAGAGGGATAGCCTGACTTGTATGGAATTCCGGTGTCTATTATATCCGATAGAGACCAGAGGTTCGCATCTACGTTCTAGAAGAGTCTGCATCAGGCATTGGGTAACAAGTTGCTATTTAGACAGTTTTCCATTCTCAGACTCAGTCTGAGAGAGTGATTCAGATCTTGTAGGATCTACTAAGGGCTTGTGTGATCGACTTCTAGGGCAGCTAGGAGCCAAAGTTACCTCTTGTGGAGTCCAAATACAACAACAACTATCAAACATCTATTGGTATGGCACCTTACGAGGCACTTTATGGAAGAAAGTGTAGATTGCCGATCTATTGGGATGAGGTAGGTGAAAGGGTAGTGTTGGGTCCAGACATCGTCAGTAAGATTGCGGAGCTGGTAGTCAAGATCCGAGACAGGATGAAGACTGTCACGCCCCGAGGCCGGGGTTAGTCGACACCGGCGTTGTCTCACAATCACATAATTGCAAAACAACAAGCCTCGTAGTAAATCGCAATAACCAGTCCTTTTCATAAAAAGTAATCGTCTTTACAAAGCGATAGAAATAAAATGCAGAAGCGAAATACATGATAATAAAATTAAAAGGCAGAATAAATTCGACGGGTCTCGAATTGGGTTTGCTCCATCACCATCCCCAAAAGTAGTCTTGCTCTTCATCCTCGATTTGTTCCTCGTTCTTATCTGAGTGGGAATGTAAGGGGTGAGCATTTTGGGAAATACTCAGTAAATGGGGGCCGATCGTGCATAACAAATATCGAGGATATACATACGAATAAATTATCGTAATTTAAATATTAAGCATGTTGAATCAAATACTAACAAAATACGAATATAGCACTGAAAATCATCTCATTTTCTATGGTTTTACTGATCAGTCCCTTATATGTTACTACTCTAAGGGGGCGAGGCCAAAGGAACGGTTATTATAACCCACCGCATCAGGGCCTAAACAAAACATATCAAAGTTCGGAATTTCCTTTACCATTTCTAAATCAAATCATTACAGTGCATTTCAAATAATTTAACATGCTTTCAAATATTATAGCTGATATCGAACAACGAATAATTTAGGGGGATTTTATACCAAATGAAAACGAATAAATTATGCCGATCGAATTTTTTAAAGTCATATTTAATTTATTTCAAAATATATTATGCTCACTTAAAGAGAAAATAGGTGAGGCAAATCCTTATATAATAATTAATATATTCAGAAGTCCACTTTTAAATAATCAAATAAGTGAACCATATTTATTAAAAGGGTATAAATATCAAGGGCCACTTAAATAAATAAAAGTGTGCAATTTTTATTTAATAATATCAAAAAAACAAAACAAAGGAGAAAACTCACTTACCGTTATCGTTGGGACTGAAATGTTAGAAGGTGTGCTAAAAGAACTCCGCTCGAACCTGTACAAAACTTGGTAAATCTAATTGCGACTTGGACCAATACACCTCCAACAGCTACTGGAATTGGCTCTACGGCTGCTGGAACTTAGGATCTAAATTTTTGGTTCGAACTGTGATAGCATGAGACAACCGTTTACTTGAAATGTTGCTGGAATTTCTAGACCGAAAGAGGCTACTGAATAGCTTAGAAAATGGACAGAAATATACCTAGTAACTGGACCGAAAAGATTTCGAACAAGGTTGCGGCAAAGCTTCTAATTAGGCTGCTGTAATGCTTCGATCTTGGCTGAATTCGGCTGCTGTCACCTTCGAAAATGGACAGGATCGTGGTCTGGGAAAAAAAAAGGCAGCAAATCTGTTTCGAACCGTTGCGGAATTCTCGGGTTTTTGGATAGCTTGCTTGATCAAGCTCTTCGGCTATTCTTGGACCAACTTCGGGCAGCAACTGGGCTCGAAAGAATGAGCAGGAACTCGATTACGACTGGGGTATTAACAATGACAGCAACTGGACATCGAAACACTACTACAAGACTTCGAATTTGGCCAGGAAATTGAATCGAGAAAGCTGTTTTCCCAGCAGCTATATTTTCGAAATCTGTAGGTACGGGGATGGAGCTTTCAGTATGTATCACTTCGGTTCACCTATATGTATATAGGCTTGAATGATCAGCTCCAAGGTAAGCTCCTATTACTCCAAGATTTTTGCTGGTTGCTTAGTCAAAGGGTGGTTACACTTTCCTCTTCCAAGTTGAACGTGGCCTTTTCTCTGTGCAAGTTCACGTCCGAGACTCACGCTGCAATGGAGTGATTGTTGGCTTCTTTAAGTGCAATTGGAGAGCGATTTTTGGGTTGCAAGGATTTCCCCCAAGACTGGTGCCTCCCATATTGCACGGTCTTCACATTCTCCCCTTCTTATTTTAAGTTTCGTCCTCGAAACTTGGATTAACTTGTCCTTCAAAAAGGTAGGGATATTGATCTTTTATTTTTTCTTCGAGTTCCCAGGTGGCTTCTTTTTCGGTATGGTTAGACCATTGTACTTTGACGTATGGAATCGTTCGTCGCCTTAGTACTTGGTCCTTGGTATCCACGATTCGAATCGGGACTTCTTTATATGTAAGTTTTTCATTCAAGTCTCCCTCGATTAAGAGTGGTCCAACTTCAAGAATGTGGCTTGGATCCGAAACATACCTTCTTAGTTGTGAAACGTGGAAGACATTATGGATTCTAGACATATTTGGTGGGAGTGCCAATCTGTATGCAAGTGTTCCCACTTTCTCCAGGATTTCAAAAGGTCCAACATATCTAGGGTTCAGTTTCCCGGGTTTGTTGAATCGGACTACACCTTTCATCGGTGATACTTTCAAGTATGCTTTATCTCCCGTTGTGAATTCCACCGGTCTTCTTTTCAAATCAGCCCAACTTTTCTGTCGGTCTTGTGCCACTTTAAGTCTCTCCTTGATTATAGCGATTTTATCCACTGTTTCTTGGATCAACTCGGGTCCAGCGATGGCTTTTTCCCCTACTTCGTCCCAATAAAGTGGTGATCGACATTTTCGTCCATAAAGAGCTTCGTACGGTGACATTCCGATGCTGCTGTGATAACTGTTGTCGTAAGCAAACTCAATCAAAGGCAAATGTTTACTCCAATTACTGCTAAAGTCTAGAGCACATGCTCTCAACATGTCTTCTGAAGTTTGAATTGTCCCCTCTGTTTGGCCATCGGTCTGAGGGTGGTAGGCCGTACTGAGAGTGACCTTAGTTCCCATGGCTTGTTGAAAGCTCTTCCAAAAACGAGATACAAACCTCGGGTCTCTGTCTGACAAGATGCTGGCTAGAACCCCATGTAATCGTACGATGTTATTCATGTACAATGTGGCTAGCTTGTCCAAATTATAGTTCATGCGGACTGGTAAGAAATGCGCAGATTTTGTGAGTCTATCTACGATTACCCAGATGCCATCATGGCTTTGTCTAGACTTTGGTAACCCGACCACGAATTCCATGGAGATATGTTCCCATTTCCATTCTGGAATCTCTAGAGGTTGAAGAAGTCCTCCAGGTCTTTGGTGCTATGCTTTGACATGTTGGCATACAAGACATTTGGAAACAAATATCGCAACATCCTTTTTCATTCCACTCCACCAGAAATTCTTCTTCAGGTCTCTGTACATCTTGGTACTGCCAGGATGGACTGAAAATTTAGACTTATGTGCTTCTGACATTACTTCTTGTCGAAGGTTATCGATGTCTGGTACGCACAATCGTCCTTTCATCCAAAGGACTCCTTTGTCGTCGATCTGAGTATCTTGAGACTTTGCTTCCTTAGTTTGTTCCTTAAGTTTTACTAGAACTGAGTCTCGATCCTGGTTCAACTTGACGATTTCTCGCAGACATGGCTGAGCGGAGAGTGCAGCTAAGGTAACCTTACTCACATCCCTCCGACTCAAAGCATCAGCCACTTTGTTTGCCTTACCTGGATGGTAGCTTATGGTCAAGTCGTAATCCTTCAACAGCTCAATCCATCGTCTTTGTCTCATATTTAATTCCTTTTGGGTGAACAAGTATTTGAGGCTCTGGTGGTCCGTGAAGATTTCGCACTTGGAGCCATAGAGATAATGTCTCCATATCTTCAAAGCAAAAACGACTGCTGCCAGTTCCAGGTCGTGAGTGGGGTAATTCCGTTCGTGCGGTTTCAACTGCCTTGATGCATAGGCAATTACTCTTCCTTCTTGCATGAGTACGCATCCCAACCCTTCCTTCGACGCGTCACTGTAGATTGTGAAATCCTTGTCTTCAGTGGGCAAGACTAACACTGGTGTAGATGCGAGCTTTTCTTTCAATTTCTGAAAACTTTTCTCGCAGCTGTCATCCCAAATGAATTTAGAATTCTTTTGAGTAAGTTTTGTCAGTGGGATGGCTAAAGAAGAGAATCCTTCGACTAATTTCCTGTAGTAGCCTGCCAGTCCAAGAAAGCTTCTAATGTCTGTGGCATTCTTTGGTTTCGGCCAATCTAGAATTGCCTCCACTTTCCTTGGATCTACTGATACTCCTTCTTCAGATATCACATGACCTAAAAAGGACACACTGCTTAGCCAAAATTCACATTTCTTGAACTTGGCATAGAGTTCCTTCTCCCTTAAAGTTTGTAGAGTGAGGCGAAGATGCTTTTCGTGATCTTCTTTGCTGGGAGAATAGACAAGGATGTCATCAATGAATACCACTATGAACCGATCCAGGAATGGCTTGAATACTCTGTTCATTAGGTCCATAAAGGCTGCTGGTGCGTTCGTTAGACCAAAGGGCATCACTGTGAATTCGTAGTGTCCATACCTTGTCCGAAAGGCCGTCTTTGGGATGTCTTCAGCCCTGACCTTCAATTGGTGGTAGCCCGTTCTCAAATCCAATTTGGAAAACACTGTGGCTCCCTTAAGCTGATCAAATAGGTCATCTATCTCGGAAGAGGGTATTTGTTCTTGATAGTGATCTTATTCAATTCCCTATAGTCAATGCATAGCCTCATGCTCCCATCTTTCTTCTTGACAAAAAGTACTGGAGCTCCCCATGGAGACGCACTTGGTCGAATCTGCTTTTTGTCTAGCAATTCTTGAAGTTGCTCCTTTAGCTCCTTAAGTTCAGCTGGTGCCATTCTGTACGGTGCCTTGGAGATGGGTGCCGCTCCGGGCACTAAATTGATTTCGAACTCAATTTCACGGTCCGGGGCTGTCCCTGGTAGTTACTCTGGAAAGACGTCTGGGAATTCTCGCACGATAGAGATATCCTCCGGTTTAAGTTCAATCTCCTCCTTCACTACGTTAACCATTGCTAGATAGATATCTTCTCCAGATTTCACGGCTTTCCATGCTTGGGATGCGGAAAGAAGTGACCTCCGTTCCTTGGATTTGCCATGATACACGACCTCTTTTTGGTCCGGGGTTCGGAGTCTGACACTCTTTCCCTTGCAATCTACCATTGCATTATTTCTTGCTAACCAATCCATTCCTAAGATGATGTCGAACCCCACCATGTTTAGTTGTATCAATTCTGCTTGGAATAGTTGCTCATTGATACAGATTTTACACTTTTGGTGCATTCTATGTGTTTCGATTGTCTTATTAGTAGGAGTTGCTACTCTAAATGGTTCGACTAGTAGTTCAGGTATAAGCCCTAGTTTCCTAGTGAACCTTTCTGATATAAATGAATGTAGCACCACTGTCAAACAACACATAAGCTGGCATTTCATTGACAAAAATAGTACCTGCCACGACATCGTTTGCGTTATCTGCTTCTTCTTGAGTTATTGCAAACACACGAGCGTTGGGCTTATTCTCCTTTGGCTTGTTGGGGTTAGCATCAAGATTAGGCTTAGTACCCCTCTTTAATGGCTCGGGAGAACTAGCAATTCGATGCCCTAATTTCCCACAATTGAAACATGCTCCCGTCTATCTGTGGCATTCTCCAGAATGACGGCTATTACATTTGGGACACAAATTTGGTTCTTGGTAAGTTGGGTGGGACGAAGCACCTTTGAATGACCCACTGGACTGATTTGGTCTCTTTAATGGTGGTTTCCCTTGAGATGACTGTCCAGTAAGAGGTCGCTTATTCTTGTTCTCGTTCTCCCGACGCTTGATATCCGTCTCGGCTCTTACTGCTGCTCCCATTAAGTCGGCAAAGCTCGTAGGTTGGTAAACTGCTAAGGATGACTGGATACGGCTGCTTAAAACCTTTTTGTATCTGTGCATCTTCAGAACTTCATCTGCCATGATTTTCGGGGCATAAGTTCCAAGGTCGTTGAATCGGGAGGTGTAATCTACCACGGACACGTCTGGGGTTTGCGAGAAGTTCTCAAACTCGCTCAATTTCTGTAGTCTGACTTCTGCTGGGAAATACTGTTTGAGAAAGACATCTCTGAATTGTTGCCAGGTGATTGCTCCGGCGACTGTCAAGGGCAGGTGAGACTGTTTCCCACCACTTGCTCGCCTTATCTTCAAGGAATGGTATTATTACCTCTACTTTGAGTGCCTCGGGTATCTCTAATAGTCGCAGCTGAGTTTCCACACTTTTCAACCAATTCTGTTTACTTTCAGGGTCGGCGTCTCCCTTGAACACTGGGCAACAGTTCTTACGAAGAGACTCATAATGATACTTGCTCCCATTCTGTGCCGGTGGTGGTTGAGGCTGCTGATTACCGTTACCGTTGGGGTTTCCCAATCCCTGGATAGTTGTTGCCACTATGGTGGCTATAGCCATCAAATCTGCTTGGCTCAGGCCCACTATGGGAGGTGGTGGCGGTGGATTTCTGTCAGGATTCGGATTTCCATTATTGTCGTTGCGGTTGTTGGCGTACCGCGGGTTGCGATTGGCTCGTGGAGGTCTTCCGGCCATCTCCTACAAGCGTACAATTTTCTAAGATATTTGTTGCACGAACTGATAGAATTCATTGCATAATTTGTGCGAAAATAAATTGACGTCAAGAAGTAATCAAAATAACAGCCTTTATTGGTTACTCAAATAAACGTAAACAACTGAATGAAAATTTACAGGAATGAAAAATAGCAACAACGGAAAAGAAATAGTTCTAACAGTAGCAATAGGCTTAACACACTCTAGCCTAAAACCTTTCCGTCTCCTACTGCCTCCACTGGCACTGGCACTAGTTCTTCAGGTACTGGTTCTTCCTCCTCATCCAGCAGTAATGGCGCCACTTGTTGCTGGAGCTCGTCCTTTTCCTCTATGAGATGGGCCATCTCGCTCTTCAGCCCCATTATCTCCGCCTCTGCTTGTTTCAGAACCTGGCGGCCGTGCTGCACCTGATTCCTGAGGGGATCTACCTGCTTGATCAGGCGGGAGCTAACGTCTGAGAGATTGATCATGGCTGCACAAGACTCCCTCAATCTCTGCTCGTTCACAGCACCCTTTTGTTTCTCCTCCTGCAACTCAGTGGTATAGCGCTCTATGTCCTTGCGAAGCCTTCCCTCCGGTACTGGCTCGCCTCGATGTCCTCTCTTAGTGCAATGTTGTCGCCCCTCAACTGCTCGCACTGGTGGATAGCCTTGCCCAGTCGTTCACTATGTTCGTCCTTGGCCGAAGCCAGCTCCTCACATTCTTGTACTTGTGCTGCTAGCTGGGCCCTAAGGCGCTTGATCACACGGCTCTGGTAGTTGAGGACAAGCTCTTTCATGCGGAGAGCAGCTTGAGCTCGAGTGCGGGGTCGAGGGTTAGGCATAGGGGCTGATGGAGCCATTTCCTGAAATAACGAGAGGAAATGTTTACCAAGTATCGGAAAAGCGGTCAAGGAACATTTTGATTATACAAAACAAGGAATATTTTCCAAGGATTCTAAAGAATGAATCATAAGGGTATTGATGA
Source organism: Primulina tabacum (assembly GCF_025594145.1). NCBI lineage: Eukaryota > Viridiplantae > Streptophyta > Magnoliopsida > Lamiales > Gesneriaceae > Primulina > Primulina tabacum. The sequence goes on along the minus strand of NC_134560.1, from coordinate 32,428,999 downwards.
CAAAGTTGGTTAGAAAATGATTAAGCTTTTGCCAAAATTTGACTTCGTCAAATTTCCTATGGCAATCTACCATCCGGATTATGAACCTGGTAAGCTCTGATACCACTTAAATGTCACGCCCCGAGGCCGGGGTTAGTCGACACCGACGTTGTCTCACAATCACATAATTGCAAAACAACAAGCCTCGTATTAAATCGCAATAACCAGTCCTTTTCATAAAAAAGTAATCGTCTTTACAAAGCGATAGAAATAAAATGCAGAAGCGAAATACATGATAATAAAATTAAAAGGCAGAATAAATTCGACTGGTCTCGAACTGGGTTTGCTCCATCACCATCCTCAAAAGTAGTCTTGCTCTTCATCCTTGATTTGTTCCTCGTTCTTTTCTGAGTGGGAATGTAAGGGGTGAGCATTTTGGGAAATACTCAGTAAATGGGGGCCGGTCGTGCATAACAAATATCGAGGATATACATACGAATAAATTATCGTAATTTAAATATTAAGCATGTTGAATCAAATACTAACAAAATACGAATATAGCACTGAAAATCATCTCATTTTCTATGGTTTTACTGATCAGTCCCCTATATGTTACTCCTCTAAGGGGGCGAGGCCAAAGGAACGGTTATTATAACCCACCACATCAGGGCCTAAACAAAACATATCAAAGTTCGGAATTTCCTTTACCATTTCTAAATCAAATCATTACAGTGCATTTCAAATAATTCAACATGCTTTCAAATATTATAGCTGATATCGAACAACGAATAATTTAGGGGGATTTTATACCAAATGAAAACGAATAAATTATGGCGATCGAATTTTTTAAAGTCATTTTTAATTTATTTCAAAATATATTATGCTCACTTAAAGAGAAAATAGGTGAGCCAAATCCTTATATAATAATTAATATATTCAAAAGTCCACTTTAAAATAATCAAATAAGTGAACCATATTTTGTAAAAGGGTATAAATATCAAGGGCCACTTAAATAAATATAAGTGTGCAATTTTTATTTAATAATATCAAAAAAACAAAACAAAGGAGAAAACCCACTTACCGTTATCGTTGGGACTGAAATGTTAGAAGGTGTGCTAAAAGAACTCCGCTCGAACTTGTACAAAACTTGGTAAATCTAATTGCGACTTGGACCAATACACCTCCAACAGCTACTGGAATTGGCTCTACGGCTGCTGGAACTTAGGATCTAAATTTTTGGTTCGAACTGTGATAGCATGAGACAACCGTTTACTTGAAATGTTGCTGGAATTTCTAGACCGAAAGAGGCTACTGAATAGCTTAGAAAATGGACAGAAATTTACCTAGTAACTGGACCGAAAAGATTTGGACCGAAAAGATTTCGAACAAGGTTCGGCAAAGCTTCGAATTAGGCTGCTGTAATGCCTCGATCTTGGCTGAATTCGGCTGCTGTCACCTTCGAAAATGGACAGGATCGTATTCTGAAAAAAAAAAGGCAGCAAATCTGTTTCGAACCGTTGCGGAATTCTCAGGTTTTTGGATAGCTTGCTTGATCAAGCTCTTCGGCTATTCTTGGACCAACTTCGGGCAGCAACTGGGCTCGAAAGAATGAGCAGGAACTCGATTACGACTGGGGTATTAACAATGACAGCAACTGGACATCGAAACACTACTACAAGACTTCGAATTTGGCCAGGAAATTGAATCGAGAAAGCTGTTTTCCCAGCAGCTATATTTTCGAAATCTGTAGGTACGGGGATGGAGCTTTCAGTATGTATCACTTCGGTTCACCTATATGCATATAGGCTTGAATGATCAGCTCCAAGGTAAGCTCCTATTACTCCAAGATTTTTGCTGATTGCTTAGTCAAAGGGTGGTTACACTTTCCTCTTCCAAGTTGAACGTGGCCTTTTCTCGGTGCAAGTTCACGTCCGAGACTCACGCTGCAATGGAGTGATTGTTGGCTTCTTTAAGTGCAATTGGAGAGCGATTTTTGGGTTGCAAGGATTTCCCCCAAGACTGGTGCCTCCCATATTGCACGGTCTTCACAAAGACTGCTCAGAGCCGACATAAGAGTTATGTAGATAAGGGACACAGATACCTAGAGTTTTTGCAGTGGGTGACCACGCGTTTGTTAAAGTGGCACTTATGAAGGGTATGATGAGATTTGGCAAGAAGGGAAAACTCAGTCCTAGATTCATAGGACCATTTGAGATTCTCGAGAGAGTGGGGACAATAGCCTACATAATTTCATTGCCGCTGAATCTGGCTCGAGTTCATAATGTGTTCCATATCTCGATGCTGCAGAAGTACATGTCGAATCCTTCGCATGTATTCAATTATGAGCCTCTACAGTTTACACCGAATAAATTGCAATAGGAACGAGTAATATATTATGTGAATTTACAATTTATATAGACATATGAAATTGAATGCACGTTGATAGTCATAATCCAATAGGTTGAAATCTAAATGATTCCATAGATCGTGCATGCAATTCACCGTTGATAAATAATTAAAGACATTTAATTATTTCATTGTGTCAAATTAGTTTAACATATATTGAGAAATGATGTTAATTATTTAGGAAATCCCATCAAAGGAAATGAAAAATGGTCTAGAGTAATTATTAAAATAACGAGGAGTAGGTGAAAAAAATTTCCCATCAAATTTATTTCATATTTGATTTAAGTATTCATTTTGTTTTGCGTATTTCACCTTGGGACCATCATTTATTTAAATTTTAGTAGTTCTGTAAGGTTTTGAAATTCAAGCTACGTAACCTAACTGCATACAAATCTAGGGTAACATTAAAAATGCTTAATTAAATATTTTAAATACATTTAATGCGTGGTTATGACATGATTTTATTATTATATGACATGGTTAATTAGAATTGCTTAATATAGGATATTTAGCAGTGTTCAATGCTCGAACGAGGAACGGAGACGGTGACAGTTTAAGAATTTTTTTCTTAAAAAATTGTTTTAATTATTCAATATATGATGTATTTATTATGAATTTTCGAAAATAGATATTTTTACACGTCGAGTCATATTTTAAAACAGTAGTCGATTTTCAGCAAATTGGAGGACTTTTGAGGGTTCGAGTAATATTTTTGAAAACGTATCAAAACAAATTATTGTTACTGGACTTGATGGGCCTATTTTAGTAGAATTTTTGTGCCTAATCCCTCGTATATATAAAAATTTGGCCCAACTATTTTATTATTTCTCCTTCATTCTACATGCGCCAACCCTAGCACAACTCCTCCCTCATGGCAACCAGTAGCACGAGCGTCCAACAAAAGCTTTTTGATCGTTTTCTCTAGGATTTTCATATGAAACGTTGTCCCGTCCCTCAAGTGTCCGTCTCTCGCATCATCTACGTTGTTCTTTGAGTGTTTATTCGCAAAGGCACACCCTAAACCTTCATTTTCTCGTCTTTCACACCATAAAACATGTTTTCGACTGATTATGTATGATAGATGTCACATCTAATGTTTTATTTAAGCGTTGTTCGGAAATGCATGAGGAAATTCGATCTTTTGACATATGGTTCACGCTTTTATCATGGTTCGAAGGGGGCTGCCAGGTTTGAGGTATGAGGCGTGATCCACAGTAGGTGTGTATGTATTTTATGTGTTGATATCAGATATGGAAGATGCGGTTTAGGGGATCCGAGTGAATTCTTCATGACTTGGTTGTTGGAGGTGTTAGGTCGCGTATGGCTTGTGAGATGGAGGGGCTGTGCGTGCGGTTTACGGGCAGTGACCAGAGGATTTGGTAGACTCATGTCATGGTCCTAGATGGCTTAGATCAGGCCTAGTATGGTGCAGGGCCATGACCGATCGGGTTCCTTGTTCGAAGGAGGTTAGAGCCACGGCGCTGCTACAGGCAACGCCTAGGCGCTAGTCCAGTACATGAGTTTTAATGATTTTAGTGGGCATGGCTAGTTTTGGGTGTTCCAGCAGGTTATGTCGATGTAAATGAGGTTATAGATGGTTTAAATTGGGTCATACGGGGTTTGGTTAGGAATCTTTGGACTATAGTTAAAGTTTGTTTGAGTTTTAGGTTAATTTGGATTAAAACCGGGACTCCAGTCCAAGTTTTAAAACAAATTATAGAATTTAATGCATGGGCTCGAGTTTATGTCTAATTAATGATGATAAGTATGTTTCGAGGTGTTCTAAATAGTTCGGGGATGGATTCGGGTAGAAATTTTAAGGTCCAGCGTAAAATGTCGAATTAGGGTTTCAGGGGAAAACGATCATTTTGTGCACTAATCGAGTTAGCAGTTTTGGCAATACCCTAACAATTAAAAATGCATGTGTAAAATGTTTATTTCATTGGAATATGGAATTTTTATAAAAACACTGATAATATGTTGCATACTTGGTTTCAAGAAAATATATGTATATGCATGAAATTTTATTAAGTGATGAATATGATGACATGGTTGAAGGAGGTGACTTGGTTGTGATTAATACGAACATGAACACGAAACATGTAAGGCCAAGGCTCAGTTGATGGGTGAGAGTATCACTGATGTCTCCGCGCCCTGGTACTATAGTTATACGTAGATGGATCCATCGACTAACAGCTGATACGAATTTCACAACTAATGATCTGAATTCAATAAAGGAAAAAAAATGAATATGTTTATGATGACATGATTTGAATATGTTTATGTTTATGTTATGGTTATGTATATGGACATGCTTTAGAATTATAATGAAAGTTATTTTAATTGTAGTAATTTTCACTATTGCTTGATATGTATATGTACTTTGTTATAACGGTTCAGGTGCGTTGAGCATTTAGACTCACTAGCTGTGATTGATGCAAGTGAACAATTTGTTGATGAGGAGACTGAGGTGCTGAGGACTGAGTGGAATGGGTTTGTGTCACATTGGAAGCCCGAAGACCTTGCTTTTCTTCTGCATTTTATGATTTTTCCACGGATATGGTTAAAGAATATTTCAAAATGGTTATGATTTTTATACTTTGAGGTTTGGCTGGTTTTTAGTATTATGTGTTTGTTTTACTTTAAACCGTAAACGTTTCCATTGGTCACACTTTTTAGATTTTTAAACCGCATTTATATTATTCAGTATTTTGGTCGTTTGGTAAAACGAGTGGGACAAATTTTTGTATATATATATGTATGTATAATTCGGCCAAGGCCTATACTTTAAAAAAAATTTCAGTAATATTTTAAGCAGTAGACTTTTCAAGTTTACTAATCAATTCAAAATATTATTTGTTAAAGAATAGACAACTAACAATAATATTCGTGTAATACAGTATCGATGGAATGATATCCATATTTTTATACACTATAGTATAACTTGCATCGTGCACTTGCGATACTTTTGAGTTTGAACTTTTCAATAACTTTTGTTGGAGATTCATAGTGCAAGAAAAGCTCGATCAACCTTCAATGGAGTCGATAAACGGATCAAAGTGCATGTTAGTACGTAGAGCCTCAACATTTTCCCGGGTCAAATGACTAATGATGTTGAAACGTCTGCTATTCGTTTTCTTAAAAAGTACTAGATTTTTTTTAACCCATACTAGCATCGGCCGAACACTTGCATAAAATAATTAAAGTATTATTGACGCCATTTTAAAATAACCCAACCAACTGACATTTAAAAATCCAAAAGAAATAGTTTAAAGCATAAAATCATCAAACGTTTTACCAACCTAAAAACATTATTTGAAAAGTATAGCTCATACTATAACCTCTCAAAAACCACTCATTAATAAATCGTCGTAAAAATATCATTAACGTTACTTAAAATCATAAACTAGTGCGGAAACTAGCGTCGGTCCTCGGGTTATGTGCACCTTCAGTCCAGCAAAGTCAACCATCAAGACCTCCAATAACAATATTATCATAATCACCTGCATCAATCACACCTAGTGAGTATAAGACTCAACACACCATAATCTTGATAATAAATAATACATATACAGATCACATACAACAGTGAAAAATACTTGTACTTAAAATATCGTTTTCATGAAGATGCATAAACTTAAACATTTTCGTAAACATTTTCATGATGCATAAACTTTAAATAAAAACATTTTCATAAACATTTTCATATCAGCATATTCATAAACTTTTGAATAAACATAAACATAAACATATTCATATTCGTATCCATATTCGTATCACCATATTCGTATTCATATTCATATTCGTCATAAACATATTCATATTCATATTCGTGTTTGTTGAATTCAGATCGTGATTGTGACTCGTATTCTTAATCGTATTGGGCGATGGATCCATCTACATAAAACCACAGTACTGGGCGACGGGGACATCAGCAACACTCTCACTGGTCAACTGAGTCCTTGGCCAAAATATCAACATATTAACGTGTTCGTATACGTATTCGTAATCGTATCAACGGAAACACGATCGCCGGGCTCCCACTGTGACCATAACCCTCACGATATTTCCAACATGTCATCGTATTAGTCACAATCCCTTCACGTCCTTCAACATTTTGTATTTCCATCACTTAATAAAAACATGCCTATCATATCGTTTTTCTTTAAAACCAAGCATGCAACATATCTTTTAAATGTCAAGATTAAATTGTAAAAATCCATAAACATTTAAAAATCATAATTTAACATATTAAAATCATAAACATCCATAAATAATCATTTTAGCATATAGAGCAGTATTTAGAGCACTGCCATGACGTTTTCTAATTTTCGGGCCTAAAATGACCGTTTTACCCCTAGACGTAAAATTTTACGTTTTTGACATTTTCTAAATTTCATTGACTCTAACATGTCCCAAACAATTATTTAAGCCTAAATTAAAATTTCCATAATTTTATTTAGTTTAAACACTAGGCTTTTTAATTAATTCGTAATTAGCCGTTTTGAAGGCGTTTTAATCCCGAAAATCCAAAACTTTAATATAAAATTCTTAAATTCAAAACATGGACTTTTTAAATTATTTTAGCCCTTGTGAACCATGACTCGACCCCCTTGAGCCGTGTTTCGATTAGTTTGCTCAATAAAAACCCTAACTAGACCTAACTCTTTCACTCCCGAGCCATGGTTCGAATTTCTCGAGCCACCCTCAAGCCATGCTGGACAAAACCCTGACCAACCCCCTAAGGCACCCTACTGGACCCTTGGAACCCATGGACAGGACCCCTAGGCTCGAACCGAAGATCCCCAACCAAGCACATCAGCTGGCCGAGAACCCCAAATGCGTGGACTCTATGTTTTGGTGCCTAGGACTCTAGCCGATTGAGCCACCCTTGAACCAGCCTGTTGTGCACTTACCTAGGATTCTAAGGATGCACCCTAGCCCAGCCCGAAGTCCCCAGACCGAGCCATGTTCTTGCAAAAGCCACCGAACCTGCGCGACTTACTTGCACCTCTCGGGTAGGAGTCCTTGTTGGCTAGGACTCCTCCCAGCCCACTTAACTCGAGTCCTATCATGGCTAGGACCCTACCCCATACTCCCCACGGCCCTGGCTAGCCCTAGCCCCAAGCCAAGCCAACAAGAGCAAAACCGAGCCCCTAAGATCATATGACAGGATTTTATCATACCAGCCTGTTTCCTTTGGTTTTTACAGCGTGTGTGGAATGTTCTTAAGGCTCTTAACTCGTGTAAAGCATGCTGGTTCGATCCTTAACTCATGGCAACCCCTTATACATCATAAAAACATGATTTTGGAACAACAACCAAGCTTTAAAAGTTCATGTTCATGTAAAAACGAAAATAAATAAATACACCACTTTTTTTCCCATAAAATTCATGCATAAAAACTTATTATGGTGTTATGATGTTTTGAAGGAAAGAAATATGCGTGTCTTTGCGTATTTAACGCAGAATTATTCGTTGACGATTGTGAAGAACGGGGCAAGAACCTTGGCTTGAACTCTTCCTTGAACTTTCGAATTTTTCTTCAAATTGTTGTGTGTGTGAGTCGTGTATTTGGAGGTGTTTGGTAGAAAAATTCAGATTTTGAAACGTGGGGTGGTGTTGCTAATGGGGAGGGTTTACATATTATATAGTTAAATATTTTACTAACAAGGCTTTATGCCTATTGATAAGTGCAATTTGTGCATTTAAACTATCCTTATATTTCGTATAGATTGTTAGTTTCTTGGGCGGAATTATGCGTTGTTTTTGTTATTTTTGATGTGCTTGTAGGAATTTAGGTGAGGCTACTACATGGGCGTAAAAAGGAGCGAAAATGGCGTTTAGAAGAAAATTGTGAAAATGGCCCTTCTCTGAAGACAGCAAGACCCGCGCATATGCATGAGTCAGAGGCGTGCATATGTGCACGAGATACACCGAAAACAAAGCAAAACCGAAAGGCACGCGCATATGCCCCGGTCTAGGGCAGGAATCCCAGAAGCAAAAAACAGAGGACTTCGCGTATGCGCATATGCGCGAGTTTAGGGCCAGCATATGCACGCGACGCGAATGCCAAATTCTGTAGGTTTCTTCCTGGGCTTTATAAGGGAGGAATTAAGAAAAGCAGGGGGACGGCCGACATACGTAAGAAAGAGGAGAGAAAAAAAAAGTCACAAAGCACGGAAGACGGAGCGCGGAGAACGGAGACAGAAGACACTTAATCCAGACACGGAGACGCACTTTCATCTCTCTTCAACACGTTTCTAATTCGATTCTTTAATTTTACGTTTTTAATGATTACAAACAGGTTTTGTATGATTTAGATTCGAGTATGAACTAATCTTATTTTCTAGAGATTGACGTAGTCTTGGTTGAACCTATGTTATTGACGTTTTGAATTTTCATTGAATTAATTCATCGTGTTTATTTGTGATTTCTTGTTCTTAATGCTTTTGGATTACTGGCTATAATTTGATTGATCAAATAATTAAGATCTAACACTCGAGAGAGGGGATTGAAATTAGGATAGGGGAAATCACATCGTCAGATGTTTATAACATGCAAAAGACGTATAACTCTGACAAATCCATAAAGAGAACCTTGTTTTCATTTATTACGTGTTACGTGGTTTTGAATAGACATATTAAAATCGGTAATAGGTAATACAGTTCTATTTATCACTTGAAAAAGGGAATAGAAAAATTGTGAGTTATTGGTTAGTAAACATGATGCAATTTAATAATATGTTAGTCAATTTTAATTTAGCATAGGGGAGATCAGACGAAATCATATCTCTAGATTGATTTACTCATTGAATTTCAACTGCGTACTAAGAATTAATAGGATTCGTTATTTGTTTTGAATTGATTGTCAACTATCTATTTGAATTTTCTAAATAAAGTTGAACTATGTCAATTATGGTACTTAATACACAGTTTTAAATAATTACTCTTCATGGGATCGATATCTATACTCATACCGGTACTAAAACTTGACACCGTACAATTGCGTTAGTGAAAATACGCAACAAATTTTTGGCGCCGTTGCCGGGGAGTAAATTATTTTATTGCATATTAATATCGTTACTAAGTAATCTGGACTTTAATTTAGATTTTATTTTATTTATTTTGTTAATTGATAATCTTCTCTGTTTTGCAGTGCATGCGAAAATATCAAAATCCCGACTTGCTAATTTTTATCCAGAAATCGAAAGAACTGCCAGGAGATTAAGGAAAGCAAGAAGGGAGGAAATTAAAGCAATGGCTGGGAACAGAGATAATCAGAATGAACTCCCGAGAGAGGTGCCAATCCAAGAACATTTCCGCCCAATCATCAACGCTCATTATTCTGAAGTAGCTCGCGGAACCATTGCTGCTAATAACTTCGAGCTAAAGCCCGCACTCATCAATATGCTTCAACAGAACCAGTTTGGAGGAGCAGCCACTGCAGATCCCCATCTTCACCTCAGAACCTTTCTGGAGATCACGGACATGGTAAAAATTAACGGTGTTTCTGACGAAATTATTCGATTGCGTTGGTTTCTGTTTTCTTTCAGGGATCAAGCAAGGAGTTGGCTGCAATCTCTATCTCTGGGAAGTATTACTACATGGGCAGATATGGTTACGAAGTTTCTGTCAAAGTATTTTCCTCCTGCCAAATCTGCTCAGCTGAAAATAGAGATCACTAATTTCAGGCAGAGGGAACTCGAGGTGTTATATGAGGCTTGGGAGCGATACAAAGAATTACTCAGGAAGTGTCTAGATGATTTGGTGCAAATTGAGCTATTTTACAATGGTTTAGATGGGCCAACTAGAGGGAATGTGGATGCCGCCGCCGGAGGTACTATTTTATCCAAAACACCTGATGAGGCTTATGAATTGCTTGAACAGATGACAATTAAGAGTTACCAATGGCCAAGTGAGAGATCTAGATCAAGGAAACCTGCTGGATTGTATGCCGTAGACCCGATCACTTCACTTACTGCATAGGTCTCGGCACACTGACCACACAGATTGCAACAATGAACAAGGCAGGCCAATCTACGTCTGATGTAGCACTGGTGACTACCGAAGAAGAGCCTGTTGTGGAGGAAGCTCAGTACATCAACAACAATCGTTGCTATAGAGGATATCGAGGTAACCCTCCCCCTAATACTTATCATCCAGGTTTAAGGAATCACGAGAATTTTTCTTATGCGAACGACAAAAACGTGTTGAATCCTCCACTGGGGTTCAATACACAGAAGGGGGAAGGAAAGCCATCTTTTGAGGATCTAGTCGGGACGTTTGTGGCTGAGTCTGGGAAAAGAATGGCGAGAACTGAGTCTCGTCTTGATAGCATGGAGACACACATGGGAAACATGGGTGCCACGATGAAATCCCTGGAAACACAAACTGGGCAACTAGCCAATGCTTTGAAAGATCAGAATAGAGGACAGTTCCCAATCAATACGGAGGTAAATCCTAGGGAGCAATGCAAAGCTGTGACACTGAGGAGTGGCAAGGAAATTGGAATCCCAGACCCTACTGAAGAGAATGTAGAGATTCTTGTTGAGGAAGATGATGAAAAGGGTGTAAGTGTTGGGAAAGAAAAAGTAGAGAAACCCAAGAAAGTGCTTGAAAAGCAACCTTTACCAAAGGTGAATCTTCCATATCCACAGAGGTTCAAGATGAAAGGGTTAGATGATGAGTTTGCGAAGTTCCTAGAAATCTTCAAGAAAATACACATTAACATCCCATTTGCCGATGCATTGGAACAAATGCCCAACTATGCTAAGTTCATCAAGGATGTGATCTCCAAGAAGAGGAAACTTCAAGAATTTGAGACCGTGAAGCTAACCGAAGAGTGCAATGCCATACTCCAAAGGAAACTACCACAAAAACTCAAAGATCCAGGGAGTTTTACTATTCCTTGTGTTATTGGTGGTTATAGAGTAAATAGAGCTTTATGTGATTTAGGTGCCAGTATTAATTTAATGTCTTTTTCTATTTACAAGACCTTGGAGCTTGGCGAGGTGAAGCCTAGCACTATTACTTTGCAGCTGGCAGACAGATCACTTACATATCCACGAGGGATAGTAGAGGATGTGCTGTTAACGGTAGACAAGTTCATATTTCCTGCTGATTTTGTCATTTTAGATATGGAAGAAGACCAGGAGACGCCACTTATCTTTGGAAGGCCATTCTTGGCCATCGGAAAGGCCTTGATTGATGTGCACAAGGGCGAGCTCACACTGAGAGTAGGTGGAGATCAAGTAGTGTTCAACATCTACAACACCACCAGAGAACCAAATGAGGTAAGTACTTGTAATAGTATTGATATCATTAATTCATGTGTATCTCAATTCATGTGTATCTCAAGTGGGTGCAGGTAAGTTGACGAAAGACTCCTTGGAGAGATGCTTATTGGAATCAGCTTCCATAGTGGATGAAGAGGACTGGGATGTGCGAGAGGAGTTACTTGCTCTCAATGTGCTGCCTAAAGTAAATATTGATGCCCATCATGAAGAATTACCTGAAGAGGCGAGTAAAGAGGTACCAAAAGCATCTCCTGAATTGAAGAAATTATCGAGTCACTTGTGCTATGCATTTTTAGACGAGAGTTCATCCTATCCGGTAATTATATCTTCTGCTCTTACTATTGATGAGAAAGATAGGTAGTTGAGAGTGTTGCAGGAGTTTAAATATGCTTTGGGATGGACAATTTATGATATAAAGGGGATTAGCCCTACCATTTGTATGTATAAAATCTTGATGCAAGAATCTTATTCCCCCTATGTTGATCATCAGAGGAGGCTCAATCCAGCCATGAAAGAAATGGTGAGAGCTGAGGTATTAAAATTGTTAAATGCTGGTGTTATTTATGCTATATATGATAGTTCTTGGGTTTCACCAGTGCAAGTAGTGCCTAAGAAATGGGGTATGACTGTGGTGAGGAATGAGAGGGATGGATTAATTTCAACTCGTCCAATGACTGTATAACGTCCCAGATTCGACGACTATCCTCACTGTCTCAAGATGAGTCTTTCCAGCGTTCTTATGTCCTCACTCACACGCACCCTGGGAAACTTCCCAGGAGGTCACCAATCCCAAAATTTCCCCAAGTCAAGCACGCTTAACTTTGGAGTTCTTATGTGATGAGCTACCGAAAAGAAGATGCATCCTTCGTGATATGAGTAGTCCAAATCAAATCTTTTAAGCCCTCTTCAACTGTACAGTCCATTACATTGAACAGTCTCGGAATCCCTCTCATTCCGGTGTGGGATCGGTTCATTCATGTTCCCTCCAACTAGAAGCCTGCCAGGAGCCGCTCATTGTCCGTGCAACCTCATAGCACCGGCGATCACCCCCCGCCTTCTTCGGCCCCTGGCCTCACATGCCCACCAGCTTCCGCTTGGTTCGTCCCCGAACCACACCGTACTAAGAGAGGTCGGCTCTGATACCACTTGTAACGTCCCAGATTCGACGACTGTCCTCACTGTATCAAGACGGGTATTTCCAGCGTGCTTATGTCCTCACTCACACGCACACTGGGAAACTTCCCAGGAGGTCACCCGTCCCAAAATTTTTCCAAGTCAAGCACGCTTAACTTTGGAGTTCTTATGTGATGAGCTACAGAAAAGAAGATGCACCTTCGTGATATGAGTAGTCCAAATTAAATCTTTTAAGCCCTCTTCAACTGTACAGTCCATTATATTGAATAGTCTCGGAATCCCTCTCATTCCGGTGTGGGATCGGTTCATTCATGTTCCCTCCACCTAGAAGCCTGCCAGGAGCCGCTCATTGTCCGTGCAACCTCATAGCACCGGCGATCACCCCCCGCCCTCTTCGGCCCTGGGCCTCACATACTGGTTAGCGAGTGTGCATAGATTACAGGAAATTGAATGATGCAACTAGGAAAGATCACTTCCCCTCCCCTTTATTGACCAGATGCTTGATAGAGTAGGTGGTTATCATTATTATTGCTTTCTAGATGGTTATTCAGGTTACAATCAAATTTTCATAGCACCGGAGGACCAAGAGAAGACTACCTTCACTTGCCCCTAAGTTTCAGAGGTGTATGATGGCCATATTTTCTGACATGGTGGAGGAAATCATGGAAGTTTTCATGGATGATATATCTGTATTTGGTTCATCATTTGATCACTGTTTGCAGAATCTGACCCTTGTTTTGCAGAGATGTCAGGCGAAGAATCTAGTTTTGAATTGTGAGAAATGTCACTTCATGGTTCAAGAAGGTATTGTGCTTGGGCACAAGATTTCAGCCAAAGGAATGGAGGTGGACAGAGCCAAAGTCGCAGCAATTGAAAATCTCTCACCGTCGAAGAATGTGAAAGCGATCAGAAGTTTCTTGAGACATGCCGGGTTTTATTGTCGCTATATTAAAGATTTCTCTAAAATTACTAGACCTTTATGTAATTTGTTGGAGAAAGATTCTACATTTATTTTTGACGATGATTGTTTGCAGGCATTTAACAGGATCAAGACGACGCTGATTTCTGCACCCATCATGATAGTGCCTGATTGGAAAGAGCCCTTTGAGCTCATGTGCAATGCTAGCGACTATGCTGTAGGCTCAGTATTGGGACAAAGGCGAGACAAGATGTTCAAGGCTATCTACTATACAAGTCGCACACTTAATGCAGCCCAACATAATTACACAACCACTGAGAAAGAGATGCTGGAAGTGGTGTTTGCATTCGAAAAGTTCAGAACATACCTCATTGGCACCAAGGTAACTGTTTTCACTGACCATGCAGCTATTCATTACTTGTTTGCCAAAAAGGATGCAAAGCCCAGGTTGATACGATGGATACTCCTACTTCAAGAATTTGACTTTGAAGTCAAAGACAAGAAAGACTGTGAGAATCAGGTGGCAGATCACTTTTCACGCCTAGAGCTGGAAGAAAGAACTGAAAGTGGAGCTATCAATGAGTCATTCCTAGACGAACAACTCTTCATGGTACATGTTACACATCCTTGGTTTGCAGATATAGCTAATTTTCTTGCTGGATGTGAATTACCATTAGATTTAACTTATCACCAAAAGAAGAAATTTCTTCATGATGCCAAGTTTTATCTGTGGGACAATCCTTTCGTGTTCAAGAGTTGCGCTGATCAGATAATTAGACGATGTGTAGCAGAGGAAGAAGCATGTACGATCCTAGAGCAGTGTCATTCCTCACCCTACAGTGGACACTTTGGAGCATCTAGAACAATAGCTAAGTTATTACAGTCAGGTTTCTATTGGCCTAATCTATTTAAGGACAGTTATACCTTAGTAAAGTCATGTGATAAATGCCAAAGAGTTGGCAATATTTCTAGACGCCACGAGTTACCACTAACAAATATTGTGGAGATGGAACTTTTTGATGTTTGGGGTATTGACTTTATGGGTCCATTCTCATCCTCTTTTGGTCAATCTTATATCTTACTTGCTGTTGACTATGTTTCTAAATGGTTGGAAGCAATTTCCACCAGTGCTAATGACACTCGAGTTGTTGTTAAATTTGTCCACAGGAACATCTTTACAAGATTTGGAACGCCTAGAGCCATAATCAGTGATGAAGGTACACATTTCTGTAACAAAATTTTTAACTCACTGTTGGCTAAGTATGATATGAAGCACAGGGTGACACTGCCATACCACCCTCAAGCTAATGGGCAAGTAGAAATATCCAACCGGGAGATCAAGCAGATCTTAGAAAAAACAGTGAAGACAAACCGGAAGGATTCGGCGATTAAGCTAGATGATGCTTTATGGGCGTACAGGACTGCATACAAGACACCTATCGGGATGTCGCCTTATAGGTTGGTCTTTGGGAAAGCTTGCCATCTACCTTTGGAATTTGAGCACAAGGCCTTCTGGGCTGTGAAAAAGCTAAATTTTGATATGGGGGCAGCTGGCGAGGAATGACTGTTGCAATTGAACGAGATGGAGGAATTCTGGAATGATGCATACGAAAATGAAAAAAATATACAAAGGAAAGACCAAGAAATGGCATGACAAACAGATTTTTTGACGAGAATTCGAACCAGGACAACAAGTGTTATTGTTCAATTCTCGACTGAGGTTGTTTCCTGGTAAGTTAAAATCACGATGGTCTGGACCATTCACACTGAAAGCAGTATATCCACATGGGGCAATTGAGCTGAAATGCAACAACGGTCAGACATTTAAAGTAAATGGTCAAAGGGTCAAGCATTACTTTGGAAGTGAAGTGAGACACATGGACAACATTCCACTTGGAGAACCAAAGCAGTGTCATTCTTCACCCTACAGTGGACACTTTGGAGCATCTAGAACAACAGCAAAGGTATTACAGTCAGGTTTCTATTGTCCTAATCTATTTAAGGACAGTTATACCTAATAAAGTCATGTGATAAATGTCAAAGAGTTGGCAATATTTCTAGACGCCACGAGTTACCACTAACAAATATTTTGGAGATGGAACTTTTTGATGTTTGGGGTATTGACTTTATGGGTCCATTCTCATCCTCTTTTGGTCAATCTTATATCTTACTTGCTGTTGACTATGTTTCTAAATGGTTGGAAGCAATTTCCACCAGTGCTAATGACGCTCGAGTTGTTGTTAAATTTGTCCACAGGAACATCTTTACAAGATTTGGAACGCCTAGAGCCATAATCAGTGATGAAGGTACACATTTCTGTAACAAAATTTTTAACTCACTGTTGGCTAAGTATGATATGAAGCACAGGGTGACACTGGCATACCACCCTCAAGCTAATGGGCAAGTAGAAATATCCAACCGGGAGATCAAGCAGATCTTAGAAAAAACAGTGAAGACAAACCGGAAGGATTCGGCGATTAAGCTAGATGATGCTTTATGGGCGTACAGGACTGCATACAAGACACCTATCGGGATGTCGCCTTATAGGTTGGTCTTTGGGAAAGCTTGCCATCTACCTTTGGAATTTGAGCACAAGGCCTTCTGGGCTGTGAAAAAGCTAAATTTTGATATGGGGGCAGCTGGCGAGGAATGACTGTTGCAATTGAACGAGATGGAGGAATTCTGGAATGATGCATACGAAAATGAAAAAAATATACAAAGGAAAGACCAAGAAATGGCATGACAAACAGATTTTTTGACGAGAATTCGAACCAGGACAACAAGTGTTATTGTTCAATTCTCGACTGAGGTTGTTTCCTGGTAAGTTAAAATCACGATGGTCTGGACCATTCACACTGAAAGCAGTATATCCACATGGGGCAATTGAGCTGAAATGCAACAACGGTCAGACATTTAAAGTAAATGGTCAAAGGGTCAAGCATTACTTTGGAAGTGAAGTGAGACACATGGACAACATTCCACTTGGAGAACCAAAGCAGTGTCATTCTTCACCCTACAGTGGACACTTTGGAGCATCTAGAACAACAGCAAAGGTATTACAGTCAGGTTTCTATTGTCGTAATCTATTTAAGGACAGTTATACCTAATAAAGTCATGTGATAAATGCCAAAGAGTTGGCAATATTTCTAGACGCCACGAGTTACCACTAACAAATATTTTGGAGATGGAACTTTTTGATGTTTGGGGTATTGACTTTATGGGTCCATTCTCATCCTCTTTTGGTCAATCTTATATCTTACTTGCTGTTGACTATGTTTCTAAATGGTTGGAAGCAATTTCCACCAGTGCTAATGACGCTCGAGTTGTTGTTAAATTTGTCCACAGGAACATCTTTACAAGATTTGGAACGCCTAGAGCCATAATCAGTGATGAAGGTACACATTTCTGTAACAAAATTTTTAACTCACTGTTGGCTAAGTATGATATGAAGCACAGGGTGACACTGGCATACCACCCTCAAGCTAATGGGCAAGTAGAAATATCCAACTGGGAGATCAAGCAGATCTTAGAAAAAACAGTGAAGACAAACCGGAAGGATTCGGCGATTAAGCTAGATGATGCTTTATGGGCGTACATGACTGCATACAAGACACCTATCGGGATGTCGCCTTATAGGTTGGTCTTTGGGAAAGCTTGCCATCTACCTTTGGAATTTGAGCACAAGGCCTTCTGGGCTGTGAAAAAGCTAAATTTTGATATGGGGCAGCTGGCGAGGAATGACTGTTGCAATTGAACGAGATGGAGGAATTCTGGAATGATGCATACGAAAATGAAAAAAATATACAAAGGAAAGACCAAGAAATGGCATGACAAACAGATTTTTTGACGAGAATTCGAACCAGTACAACAAGTGTTATTGTTCAATTCTCGACTGAGGTTGTTTCCTGGTAAGTTAAAATCACGATGGTCTGGACCATTCACACTGAAAGCAGTATATCCACATGGGGCAATTGAGCTGAAATGCAACAACGGTCAGACATTTAAAGTAAATGGTCAAAGGGTCAAGCATTACTTTGGAACTGAAGTGAGACACATGGACAACATTCCACTTGGAGAACCAAAGCAGTGTCATTCTTCACCCTACAGTGGACACTTTGGAGCATCTAGAACAACAGCAAAGGTATTACAGTCAGGTTTCTATTGTCCTAATCTATTTAAGGACAGTTATACCTTAGTAAAGTCATGTGATAAATGCCAAAGAGTTGGCAATATTTCTAGACGCCACGAGTTACCACTAACAAATATTTTGGAGATGGAACTTTTTGATGTTTTGGGTATTGACTTTATGGTCCATCTCATCCTCTTTTGGTCAATCTTATATCTTACTTGCTGTTGACTATGTTTCTAAATGGGTGGAAGCAATTTCCACCAGTGCTAATGACGCTCGAGTTGTTGTTAAATTTGTCCACAGGAACATCTTTACAAGATTTGGAACGCCTAGAGCCATAATCAGTGATGAAGGTACACATTTCTGTAACAAAATTTTTAACTCACTGTTGGCTAAGTATGATATGAAGCACAGGGTGACACTGGCATACCACCCTCAAGCTAATGGGCAAGTAGAAATATCCAACCGGGAGATCAAGCAGATCTTAGAAAAAACAGTGAAGACAAACCGGAAGGATTCGGCGATTAAGCTAGATAATGCTTTATGGGCGTACAGGACTGCATACAAGACACCTATCGGGATGTCGCCTTATAGGTTGGTCTTTGGGAAAGCTTGCCATCTACCTTTGGAACTTGAGCACAAGGCCTTCTGGGCTGTGAAAAAGCTAAATTTTGATATGGGGGCAGCTGGCGAGGAATGACTGTTGCAATTGAACGAGATGGAGGAATTCTGGAATGATGCATACGAAAATGAAAAAAATATACAAAGGAAAGACCAAGAAATGGCATGACAAACAGATTTTTTGACGAGAATTCGAACCAGGACAACAAGTGTTATTGTTCAATTCTCGACTGAGATTGTTTCCTGGTAAGTTAAAATCACGATGGTCTGGACCATTCACACTGGAAGCAGTATATCCACATGAGGCAATTGAGCTGAAATGCAACAACGGTCAGACATTTAAAGTAAATGGTCAAAGGGTCAAGCATTACTTTGGAAGTGAAGTGAGACACATGGACAACATTCCACTTGGAGAACCAAATTAGAAAGGAGAAAGTCAAGCTGATGACTATAAACCAAGCGCTGTGTGGGAGGCAACCCATAATTATCTTTAGCATTCGTTTTTATTTTATTTTAATACCTTATTTGTTATTTTCCTTTATTCAAGTATTGATTAAAAGTATTTTATTTTTGCAGGTATTAAAAAAAACGAAAAAAATGGATGGACAGTGTGCTTCGCGCATATGCGCGATTTATTTTCGTGCACATGCGCGAAGCCCAACTCGGAAGGCAGAGGATGCCGCATATACGCCACTCAGGGCGCGCATATGCGCGATAAGACAAAATGCGGGACAAAAAGCTTGGCGCATATGCGCGGGGTTATGGCACGCATATGCTCGCGACCTAATTTAAGAAAAAAAGAGCAAGACCCCTCTTCAGAAACACATCAAACCCTTTTCTTCCTCCCACACAGCAGCCACCTTTTTCAGAAAACAAGCCGCCTCCCTCCTCTAAAAAAAAAACATCACCGACCGCCGCCTCCGATCAAAACTCCGATCACAGCCCAACCTTCGACCGCACTCCGATTTCTATTCACTTTCTAGTGCAAGTAAGGTTTTTCTTCCAATTTTGTTCAAATATTCCGAGATTGGTTAGAATTGGTGTTCAATCTATATGGGGAATTTGTGAGATTGTGCAGTGGGTGTTCTAAACTAAAATATTTTGTGACTGATTGTACGTTGCATTGCTTACTGGAATAATTGGTGTGGTGAAATTATAGCTGTTCTAACGCAAGTTTGGGATCCATTTATCGGTGATTTTGGCTTTTCGGTTGGTTGATTTGTGTGGACATTGCATTATTGTATTCCATGGCGCCGAAAAAGAAATCGAAAAAGGGTGTCTCTTCCTCCTCCGATTTTGATTCTCATAGGTTCTGGAATGAGGAGACTCAACAAGTATATGATAGCTCTATGACACGGCCCATCATCTCGGAACGGGGATTCAATTTGTCAATTAAACGTGGTGTTATAATAGAAGAACTGGAACGCCGAGGATGGGTAGAATTTGCACAACACCCTTTGGATTCCGTAATCTCGGTTGTGTGAGAATTCTATGCAAACCTCCGAATTCGGCATGACGAGTCTAAAGTCTTGGTGCGAGGTCAATTGGTGTCGTTCGACTCTCGAACGATCAATATGATATATCAGATGCCCAGCCTCGACCATGACGAGTATAATGAATTTCTCGAAGCGGGTGTTGATTATACAGAGGTCATCCGGACCATATGTCAAGCCGGTGCTGCCTGGAAAATGAGCTTGAGCATGCCTATTTCTTTAAAGAAATATGACATGGGCCCTAACGCAAGTGCTTGGACATCCTTTGTACTAGCCCGGATCCTGCCGTCCTCGCACTATTACAATGTGACAAAAGACAAAGCTGCGTTGGTCTATGCTATTTTGATGGGAAAATCAGTTGATTTGGGGAAAATCATCTATGGATCGATTATGAGAGGAGGCGCAGGGTTAGCCACGGTTGCTCTTCCTTGTTCTCATATCGTTACCGAGCTATGCCGACAGGCCGGGGTATCATGGGCCCCTGATGAACTAGTGCTAAAGCCAAAGGCCCCCATTGTTGCTTTCTTTGGAGCCACCTCTTATGTTCCCCATGAGTTTCCGGACGAAAAGAAGATCCCACAACCACCACCACCACCTGCAGCAGCCAGACAATGCAGGGGAGACAGATTTCGGCGGCTAGAAAACGAGATGCAGGGCCAGAGGAGGTTACTAGTTGAGCAGCGTCAGGTGCTGGATTCACTTCAGTTCGCCACCGACCATTTTATGGGATATATGATGGACTTCACTTCCGTGCTTGCTTAGCGGTTTCCACCAATAGGTCCAGAGGATCCGATGTTTCCCCAGCCACCGGTATGGCCACCCCAGTACCCCGAACTTGCTCCTTACCAGGCCCCACCCTAGAACATGGATGAGGATGACGACGATGGTGACGGCGAGCACTCACGCTCATCGTGGGAGGTATGATTGTTCTGTTCTTTCCTGTTTATACATTGAGGACAATGCATACTTTAAGTTTGGGGGGGTGATTTGATTTCGATGTTGTGATAACATTTTGATGCTTTAGTGTGGGCGCATTTTTTGTTACTGAGTTGGTAGTGACATTAAAATTTTTATTTATTTATTTGCCCATTTTTTAGTGCTTAAATTGTCATAGTTGTGGAATTAAGGTAATAGCCAACCAATGATGAGATTTGACCCGACATAGATGTTGTCCATGATTACGAGTCTAAATACATGCTATCTTTATTGAAACGTTTACACCCTAACTCACGATTGCTATCTTGTTGATACATACGATGTCAAGAGAGTGTTCATGTGATTTGTGATTTGGAATTTGTGAATGGACTCTAAAACCTGCATGTTGATTACTTTTTGTTGAGTTATGTGTTCACTAACACAAAGATCATCCAGTCAGTCTTTGAATTATATTGGGCCTGTTTTCCTTGAATATTTTGTCAATTGCTAGCCTTTTGAGCCTAAATGTGAATGAGATGGGTGATTTGTTCTGTTTGAGTATACCCAAAAGCATGATCTATCTATGTTTGTTGATTGGTAGACTGAAGGTAGTCTAGAACTTGGTTTGACACTCTTCGAGGCGAGATACGGGTATTGTGTGACTTAGGGATGATTTAGGTAATTTTTGGAACGTTTGAGCCTTTCAAGCCTACCCATAACATTGTATTAGACCATAGTGTCCCATGTTTGAGCTTAATGAAAATCGAATGGAGTATGGCAAGACACACAAGAGCCTCCATCCGTATCAATTCTAAATCCTTACGTCAACTACCGACTTTTGAGCATATAACTAGTACCTACCGAAAACTGAGAGAAAATGAATCGGTGTATCACTACAAAAGTTCTTCTCCCTTGTGCGCATAAAAGAATATCATCGAAGAAGAGGAAAAAGATGAAAAGAAAGAAATGAATTTCAATGAAAAGAAAAAAAGGAGAAAAGGGTGAAGGAAAAAGTTGAATAAAAAATAAAAGAGTATGACGTGTTGATGTGAAAAAGAGGAAACAATGGTAAATATGTTGTGACAAGGCAAGTGGAAGTGAAACAAGAAAAAGCGAGAGAAGCGTGTTGAAAAATAAATTGGTTTGTTTCTCTCACTTTTGATTCCCTATCTTCATTTGCATCCATTAGTCGTAGCCCAACATTATAAGCCTAAAAGACCTATTAACCAAGTCATATGTATCCAATATACTAGTGGAGAAGAGTTGCCAAAGTTAAGCCTATGGACACTTGAAAAACGCCGTCGATAAACAGGGAATTTGATTATGTACACGTGCACATCTCATGGTATTGGATTTTGTTTGGTTTATTAAATCCTTTTAATTGCCATCTTGTTTAGCCAAATGAGACCCTATAAGTCCTGTTGATCTGTGAAGGTAAATTTGTATCTTAATGACTTTGTTAATTACATGTGTGTCAAGGAGTCCAGAATTTTATGAGATAAAAAGTTATGACTTATTTTGGCATATGGAGTGGGCAAACGAGAATAGCAAAACACACACGCACGTGAACTGTGAGTAATATAGCATGTGTTTGATTCAATATGATGGGACTGTAATATCTGAGGCTAGTGGCTATCTTTTTATTCCACAACTCTTGTTCGTTCAGTTACATTCTTTAGTATGTGTTAAGTTTAGTCTAGCTAATGTTTTTTTATTTTATTTTGCTCGGGACTAGCAAAAGTTCAAGTTTGGGGGGATTTGATAAGTGCAATTTGTGCACTTAAACTATCCTTATATTTCGTATAGATTGTTAGTTTCTTGGGCGGAATTATGCGTTGTTTTTGTTATTTTTGATGTGCTTGCAGGAATCTAGGTGAGGCTACTATGTGGGCGTAAAAAGAAGGGAAAATGGCGTTTAGAAGAAAATTGTGAAAACGGCCCTTCTCTGAAGACAGCAAGACCCGCGCATATGCGCGAGTAGAGACGCGCATATGCGCGCGAGATACACCGAAGAAAAAGCAAAACAGAAAGGACCGCGCATATGCCCCGGTCTAGGGCGCACATATGCGCACAAGAAGGAATCTCAGAAGCACAAAACAGAGGACTTCGCGCATATGCGCGGAGCTTGGGCACGTATATGCACGAGGGAAGAAAATCATTCACAGCAGGACACGCGCATATGCGCGAGTTTAGGGCGCGCATATGCGCGCGACGTTAATGAAAAATTTTGTAGGTTTCTTCGTGGGCTTTATAAGGGGGGAATTAAGAAAAACAGGGGGACGGCCGACATACGTAAGAAAGAGGAGAGAAAAAAAGTCACAAAGCACGGAAGACGGAGCGCAGAGAACGGAGACAGAAGACGCTTAATCCGGACATGGAGACTCACTTTCATCTCTCTTCAACACGTTTCTAATTCGGTTTTTTACTTTTCCGTTTTTAATGATTACAAACATGTTTTGTTGATTTAGATTCGAGTATGAACTAATCTTATTTTCTAGAGATTGACGTAGTCTTGGTTGAACCTATGTTATTGACGTTTTGAATTTTCATTGAATTAATTCATCGTGTTTATTTGTGATTTCTTGTTCTTAATACTTTTGGATTACTGGCTATAATTCGATTGATCAAATAATTAAGATCTAACACTCGAGAGAGGGGATTGAAATTAGGATAGGGGAAATCACATCGTCAGATGTTTATAACGTGCAAAAGACGTATAACTCTGACGAATCCATAAAGAGAACCTTGTTTGCATTTATTACGTGTTACGTGATTTTGAATAGACATATTAAAATCGGTAATAAGTAATATAGTTCTATTTATCACTTGAAAAAGGGAATAGGAAAATTGCAAGTTCTTGGTTAGTAAACATGATGCAATTTAATAACATGTTAGTCAATTTTAATTTAGCATAGGGGAGACCAGACGAAATCATATCTCTAGATTGATCTACTCATTGAATTTCAAATGCATGCTAAGAATTAATAGGATTCGTTATTTGTTTTGAATTGATTTTCAACTATTTATTTGAATTTTCTAAATAAAGTTGAACTATGTCAATTATGGTACTTAATATACAGTTTTAAATAATTACTCCTTGTGGGATCGATATCTGTACTAATACCAGTACTAAAACTTGACAATATACACTTGCGGTAGTGAAAATACGCAACACCTATTAAGCATAAATTTAGGCCCATTAATGCTCAACTAGAATTTAATTAAAATATTAAAATAGTTTTGTTTAAATAAGTTTGTGAATTTAATAGCCGGGTTGCCAAAAAGTTCGTATTTTTGTTGAAAAACCAACACCGATAAAATTTACGTCACGGCGTATAAAATCACCTCAAAACCCCTTATTTTCAAAAAATATGAAAAATCATCAACCATATTTTAAACAATTAAAGTAATTATTTAATAAAAACATTTTATGTTTTTCAGCCCTCGGTCTCCGTTCCTCGATCGCAACTTGAATATCCTTTAAAAATTCATTTTAATGCAACCATCTAGAAAAATATATTTTAAACATATCAATATACACAACATAATTAATCAATGCAATTAAAACAATTAATTGAAATACACAAGGAATTTAATAACTAGCGCATGTGGTTCGCGTGGACCTTAAATTTTCGGGACGTTACAGATGTACTACCATAACTACAAACTATCCAGTCGATAAATGATAACCACTTAGACAGTCTGAAAGCTGGTTTTTCAATAAATCATTGATCGAGCAAAACTTGCACAGTGAATAATCTCAAAATTTATTTTATAAATGAAAGCTCGATTTAAATATCGCAAGTGCACGATAGTCAAGTTATAATAAACGTAAGTGAATACGAGTATCGTTCCACAAGGACTGCGTTACACTATTTTTATTTTCAAGTAAAATTTCTTTAGCAACGATAAAATGAGTTGATGATTAAACTAATGTAAATTAAACAACTAAAATAATTAAAATGCAAAGAAAACGTACTCAAGACCGCAATGATTAATTTGGATTAAATCAAATGAGAAATGAATTTGTTGGGAATTAGCAGTTCACCTACCACTCGTGTTTAAATAATCACACTCGACTTTTACTCGTGCGTTCGACGGAATTCCCTAGACTAATTAATATACTCTGTCGAGCTATATTAAAATACCAATAAAAAACATGCAGTACTCAAGTGTCCTCAAATATTTAACAGTTCAAGATTGCATTACATTCTATGGAATCCACTAGCTTTCATTCGGGTGAACTATCACTATCGACACGTACCCAATTCCGTATATCTACTAAAATTGTAAATCCGTGGTTTATACTATTTGATCGTATTGTTAACTATTCTATCGAACTCATCAACAACATGAAATAATCAAAGGAAGTTAGCTAGGCTTCGATTGAAACAAGAAATAACAATAGCATAAACAAATCACTAATAAAAACGTCGAGAAATAATGTTAAACACCGAGTACGGGGTAGGATCCCCTCAAATCCCAACAAATCTAGAGTTTAGCTACTGAAATTCATGATAAAAACCAACAATCATTGTAAGAAATAAAATACTGAATAATGAAAATACTAAAGATGACGATGGATGACGGCCACGACGCGTGGAAATCTCGAGGTCTTCGAAATCTCCTTTTCTCCTAGCCTCCTCTCCAAGAAAAATGATGAAAAGTCTGATAAAGTGTGTCAAAAACGGCTGATCTCGTGTGTTAGGTCTTGGTGTAGGATAGAGTCCTTCAAAATTTGGAAACAAATCTTTCTCAATCTCGCTTCTCGCTAGGGCGGTATATTTTGACCGCCCTAGCGAGAGGTCCTCGAATAAGCTTCCTCGAGCATGTCCCAGGTTTCGCTGACCGCCCTAGCGAGACACTTGCGCAAAACAATCCTCGGCCAAACCACAATGCTCGCTGGGGCGGTCACTTTTGACCGCCCTAGCGAGACCTCTTCGATATTATGCCAAAGTTTCTCCCACTTTTTGGTTCAATTCCTACAAAATAGCCACAGAATACACGAGATTAGTCAAATGCTCAATAATGCTAAAAAAAATGCAAAATTCAACTAAAACAACCTAATATGATGCATGAACGCGACTCAAAACCAACACTAAAAACACGTAAAACGAGTCCTATCAACCCCCTCATACTAACCTTTTGCTCGCCCTCGAGCAAAATAGGTTAAAGCACGAGATTCTAAACAAACAAAACAAACACAAAATACTCAAACAGGAAATAACCAACACAAGTAAATGTCAATGGTGAGTTAACAACTGTTATGCTCATGCCTCAGTGAACTTTCCCACATACAAATTATAATCAAGTCAAATCACAAACGAATACTCATTCTCATATACACATAAATCTCGACACTAATTTGAACGTGTGTGTGTCATGATGGGTCTAGTCATTCGTACTTCAAATAGATCAATCATCCGATCATGCGAGTCACTCAATTAGCACTTCAATACAAGTCTCACTAGCATGCACCCCCGTGTCCATTTATCACTAACCATAATTTGAACTTTATTCGATTCTTAAGTGCAGAGAAGGGTGTCGAAAAGAAGGAAAATAAGCTCAAGTGGCTAACAGTCGGGAGTACACCGATCATTTTCATTGTGCAATCGTCAAGACTTTTCGTCTGACTTTCCTCGTCTCCTTACATCTCCAACTTTTAGCCTAGGAATAGAATTCCATTCCTTTTATTTCGGCTCCCCCTCACCTTACATCTCCACCATTTTTTCCTCTTTTTTTTTTTTGAATGCACAATTTTCACACATGTACTCCCTAGGCTAAGAATATATAACTTTGGATTACAGCTGGTTAGGGGTATGATATTTTTATTCAGTGCATTGAAAAAGGGGTATATGTAAAGTTCAAGGCAAATCACATGTTCTCATTCAAGGTCCCAATTAGTGACTTATTTTCACGTGTTTACATGCTAAATCAACTCATAAATGATGCCTTTCAAGTTAACCACACAAAACCTTCAGATTTCACCATTATTCCTACAAAATTCTAGTCCCCACACATATGTGCTCAAAAAGTTCAACTTTGTGTCAAAATTCATGCTTTAACAATCAAGAGTACCATTCATGAGGTGACCCAATCAATACTTTTGTATACTATCAATTCAACATCATCATTGGCTCATACACTATGTCTTCTCACCATAAACGACACCAAACATGCAATACTATAACGGACTAAAAACAACCAACTCAACACAAGCAATACTAACAACACCAAATAAACTCCCATAACTGAAAATTGACACCACCAAAGTAATATAAACTCCACCAAACAAAAGAAATGCTACGAATTTAAAACCAATTAACTAAGAAAACATAACAATCTACCCCCTCATACTAGAGTTGTGCAATGCCCTCATTGCACAAAACGAAACAAACACTAAAAACATAAAAACTCATGAATGTGAAGGCAAAGACAGAATATGCAAAATAAAAAGAAAAGGGAAACAGTAAACTCCCCTGATCAGAAATCATCCTCCTCCTCATTCTCCGGCGGTGGAACTCCCTCTTCAGCTGCTGGGGGCATATGATAATTGTACTGAAACTGGAAGGGTGGCGGGTATGCGGGTGTAGGTGGCCGTCCGGAAGTGTCGATGCCCAAATGAGTTGAGATCCCCTGCACCAGGTGTTCGATGTTCTGAATATGTGCCTGATTAACGGCCTGGTACTGCGTCTGATAATGGGCCCAAGCGCCCAATTCGGCGACGCGATCTCGCATGGCATGGCGGCGTGGCTGCGGGGGTGGTGGTGCATGTCCTAAGGCCGGAGGTGGTGGAGCTGCTATCCCATAATCGAAAAATACCTCCTCGGGCAGCTCAGCCTGTCTCTTCTCCCTCTTGGATTTATAGAGAGCCTCATCAATGGCTCTCATCGGCGGTAACCACTCATCATCATCTTCGAATATCACCCCCGCTCGGGCACACAGCTCAGTCACTATCGTCGGGAAGTAAAAAGCCAAATTGCTGCTATTAATGCACATGTTAAGCTGTCCGAAAATGAGTCTGCCCACATCAATCACCATCCAGTACAGATGGCATAAAGAACAACCGCCCGCTCACGCTGCACATCACTCGTATGACCGACCGGCATCAATCTCTTAGACAAGAATGCATACCACAATGCCCCCTACACTTTCAAAAACTTTTCAAGAAAGACCGTGTAAGTCCCCGGTTGTTTCCACGTGGTGCCCGGATAACAGAGTGTGCGAATGATCAAATCATAATCTGGGTTAAGCATCCACGCCTGAAACACCGAATCGTCCACCGACGGTAAACCCAACATATCATTGATCGTCTTGGGATCATACGGGACTAGATGTCCCCTCACAAATGCCTTCGACTCATTTCCCTCCGGAGCATTGGCATAAAATTCACGCACAACCGGCACCACTGCTGCATTCGGTTGTGCTACAAAGGTATTCCACCCTCTTCTTTCTATTTGGGACTCCGAAAATTGACCGATAGGAAACGAGCTAAATCCACGCTCAGGGATTGGTTTCCTATGTAGTCTAGCATGCTCAAATCTCTCCCTAGCTTTTTCATTCACAAACATAGATGGAGTGGAACGAGAACTAGAAGCACCGTGAGTTACCTTAGATCTTTTGGGTGCCATGTAGAGATTGGAGTGCACAAAGTATCCAACCGTCGGAAAATTGTTGAGGGTCGCCGGAGAAGCTCACCGGAATATGTGGAAGATGACCGGATTTGCTTGAAAGACCGTCGGAGAATAAAATCTTGTAGCCTAAATGCTTCCTCTTGGAGTGTATGGACCAAGATTGAGTCTTTGCCCTGAAAAATCACCAAATAATAAGGATTGAGCACAAAAGATGGAGGGGGGGCGCCGAAAATCGGAGGGGAGGAGTAGGGTTCGAAGTGGGGAGGAAAAGAGAAGAGGAAAGTATTTATAATCTGCGCGACTCGCTAGGGCGATCAAAACTGACCGCCCGAGCGAGAAGTTTTCGGAAAAAAAAATTTTTTGTTAATCTGTGCGACTCGCTAGGGCGGTCAAAGTTGACCGCCCGAGCGAGAAGCTTTCGGGGAGAAAAATTTTTAATCTGCGCGACTCGCTATGGCGGTATATTTTGCCCGCCCTGGCGAGACGTTTTCGCAAAAGAAGTGTTCGGGAAAAAAATTTGTATGCAATGCCATGCAACTACCTAAATGCAAATGATGCGATTAATAACTAAAAAAAATATAATCAAAATCGAAATAAGGAGTAGAAATAGTTCTCAATTTATAGTCTAGAGCTCGACTCTTCACCCATGTCCTCAATGACTGTCATGGAGCCGAGTGACTCCAATTTGTGGCTCAATTGTGCCACCGATATAGTGCTTCAACCTTTGAGCGTTCACAGTAAATGTCCCTTCCTTGCCATCATGCAACACCACTGCACCCGATGGGAACACCTTGGCTATAGTGAATGGTCCTGACCACCTTGACTTTAGCTTGCCCGGAAAGAGTCGTAATCGAGAGTTGTATACCAACACCGCTTCACCCACTTTGAATTCCCTTCTTATAATGTGTTTGTCATGGGCTCGTTTGGTGCGTTCCTTGTAAGATAGTGCAAGATCATAAGCTCTTCCCCGAAACTCATCTAACTGATTCAACTGCAGCAATCGTTTTTCACCTGCAAGAGCTAAATCAAAGTTTAGTGCTTTGGTCGCCCAATATGCTCTATGCTCTAATTCGACTGGTAGATGACACGCTTTACCAAAAAGCAACCTATATGGTGTAGTGCCTATAGGTGTTTTAAAAGCAGTACGATACGCCCACAAAGCATCATCTAACCGAATGGACCAGTCCTTCCTATTCACATTAACCGTCTTCTCTAAAATCCTCTTAATTTCTCGATTGGATACTTCAACTTGTCCACTAGTTTGGGGATGGTATGGAGTGAAAACCTTGTGGGTGACACCATATTTGCCCAACAGTTTATCAAACATTTTGTTGCAAAAGTTGGTGTCACCATCACTTATGATTGCACGTGGTGCACCAAATCGATTAAAAATATGTTTCTTCAAAAATTTTAACACCACTTGTGCATCATTAGTGGCACAAGCCTCTGCCTCCACCCATTTAGATACATACTCCACTGCCACCAGAATAAATTTCTTTGCAAAAGACGCAGGAAAAGGACCCATAAAATCAATCCCCCACACATCAAATATTTCACACTCAATAATGTTATTTAAAGGCATCTCATGACGGTTGGAAATATTACCTGTGCGTTGGCATCTATCACAATTGAGAACATACAAACGAGCATCCTTAAAAAGAGTTGGCCAATAGAAGCCACATTCAAGTACCTTAGATGCCGTCCGTATGGGTCCAAAGTGACCACCTACCTCACGGTCATGACAATGGTTCAGAATTTGATTGGTTTCCTCCTCCGCCACACATCTTCTTATCATGGAGTCTGCACAAATCTTAAACAAGAATGGTTCCTCCCAAAAATAATATTTCACGTCTGAAAAGAATTTCTTTCTTTGGTGAAACAATAAATTAGGTGGAGGTGTGCCAGTGACAAGAAAATTTGCAAAATCGGCATACCAAGGGTACGCATTTACCTCAAGCAATTGTTCATCAGGAAACCAGTCATCTATATCATCGTCACTGCCCTTAATTCTAACATGCTCAAGCCTAGACAGGTGGTCAGCAACTACATTTTCCACACCCTTTTTATCTCGAATTTCGAGATCAAATTCTTGCAATAATAAAATCCACCTAATTAACCTAGGTTTCGCATCTTTCTTAGCAAGCAAGTATTTTAGGGCAGAATGATCTGTATACACAGTTGCTTTAGACAGAACAAGGTATGAATGAAATTTGTCGAAAGCAAATACTATAGCAAGCAATTCCTTTTCAGTAGTAGCGTAATTCAATTGAGCATCATTTAAAGTCTTACTTGCATAGTAGATGGTATGAAATACCTTGTTCTTCCTTTGACCCAGCACCGCACCAACAGCTGTATCACTAGCATCGCACATCACCTCAAACGGTAGCTCCCAATCAGGGACAGTCAGAACAGGTGCTGTCACCAAGCTTTCCTTGAGTATCTCGAATGCATGCAGACACGTAGAATCAAAATTAAATTCAGCATCTTTCATCAACAAAGAGGATAAAGGTTTAGCAATTTTGGAAAAATCTTTAATGAAACGCCTATAAAAACCAGCATGCCCTAGGAAACTTCTAACTCCTTTTATTGATGAAGGTGGGGGTAAGTTTTTGATTACTTCCACCTTGGCTTTGTCAACCTCAATTCCATTCTCCGATACCTTGTGTCCTAACACAATCCCCTCTTGAACCATAAAATGACACTTCTCCCAATTCAACACCAAATTGCTCTCCTCACATCTAACTAACACCAAGTTCAAATTCTCTAAACATTCATTAAATGAGGAGCCAAAAATACAGAAGTCGTCCATAAAGATTTCAAGGAAATTTTCAGTCATGTCATGAAAGATAGCGGTCATGCATCTTTGAAATGTTGCAGGTGCATTGCATAAACCAAAGGGCATACGCCTAAACGCAAAAGTACCATAAGGGCAAGTGAAAGTAGTTTTCTCTTGGTCCTCAGGTGCAATTGTGATTTGATTGTATCCCGAGTATCCATCTAAAAAGCAATAAAATTCATGACCTGCTAATCGTTCAATCATTTGATCGATAAATGGCAAGGGAAAGTGATCTTTACGGGTTGCATCATTCAATTTCCTATAATCTTTGCATACACGCCAACCCGTAATAGTTCTAGTGGGAATCAACTCATTTTTTTCATTAGCAATAACAGTAATCCCACCCTTTTTAGGCACACATTGTACAGGACTTACCCACGCACTATCAGAGATAGGATAGATAATACCTGCATCCAGAAGTTTAATTGTTTCAGCTTTTACTACCTCTTGCATCTTTGGATTGAGTCTCCTTTGTGGTTGTGCTAGAGGTGAGTATTTATCTTCCATCAGAATTTTGTGCATGCAGATCGAAGGACTTATCCCTTTTATGTCCGAAACCTTCCAAGCGAACGCTCCTTTATGCTCCTTGAGGACTCCCAAGAGCTTACTCTCCATATCATCTGTCAAAGAAGAGGAAATAATAACAGGCAATTTATTATTTTCTCCTAGATATACGTACTTGAGATGTGGAGGTAATGGTTTGAGCTCCAAAGTATGTGGCTCCTCTAGGCTTGACTTTTGAGGCATTAAATCTTTTCTGTCTCCCAATTCCTCTAGTCTAAGCCTCACTTGCTTTCTCCAAGGTGGAATGGCATTCAAATGAGCTACCATCTCCATCTTTTCCTCGTCTAGCTCGTCCTCCTGCTTTTCAGTAGTGAGAGTGGCCTCCAATGGTTCTTTCAATCCATCCTGCACAAAATCACAAACAAGCGAATCCAAGACATCAATACGAAAGCAACTATCATTGTGCATTGTGTGCTTGAGAGTATTGAAAACATCAAAAATAATTTCTTCTTCTCCAACTCTCAGTCTCAATTTCCCCTCCTCAACATCAATCAGTGCTTTCTCTGTAGCCAGAAACGGTCTCCCTAGGATTAAAGGCATCTCTAAATCTTCCTCCATGTCAAGTACCACAATGTCTGCAGGAAAAATAAACTTATCCACTTTCACCAGAACATCTTCGATAATCCCACGTGGATACTTGACAGATCTGTCAGCCAGCTGCAACGACATCCTAGTTGGCTTGGGTTCACCTAATCCCAGTCTCCTAAACACAGAAAAAGGCATCAGATTAATACTCGCACCAAGATCACATAGAGCTTTATGAAAATTAATGTCACCAATAATGCAAGGTATCGAGAAACTCCCTTGATCTTTTTGCTTCAGAGGCATCTTGTTTTGAACTAAAACGGAGCAATTTTCGGTCAAATTCACCGTCATATGATCTTCTAGCTTCCGCTTATTTGCTAAGATATCTTTCAAGAATTTTGCATAACTTGGCATATTCAATAAAGCATTAGCAAAAGGAATGTTAATATGCAATTTTTTAAATATCTCAAGAAATTTACCAAATTGTGCATCTAATTTAGCTTTCTTCATTGCTGCAGGAAAAGGTGGAGGGATAACAATTTTATTCTGTGCAATATGTGTAGATGTAGAGTTAGAAGACTTACCTCCTCGATTTTTCACCTCATCCTCACCGTGCTTGGTCTTCTCCTCATTAGACCCGAGTGTTTTTCCACTACGCAATTCCACCGCCTTCACATGTTCTCTTGGGTTAGTTTCCATGTTGCTTGGTAAAGTTCCTTGCTCCCTATTAGCAATCAGCTTAGCCAATTGTCCAATTTGATTCTCTAACCCCTTTATGGATGCATCTTGGTTCTGAAATCGCGTCTCTGTTGCAGAAATAAATTTAGTCATCATTTGCTCTAAATTGGACTTCTCCTCCCGAGACGGTTCTGGCTTGAATCCTTGGTGCATCACATATGGTGGACCTCTTTGTTGGCGATGTTGGTTGTTTTGACCTCCCCATGAAAAGTTTGGGTGATTCCTCTATCCCGGATTATATGTGTTCGAGTAAGGGTCATTTCTAGGACGGTTCTGGAATCCCACTTGTTTTACCGATGCTCCCTCAGGCACATAGAATGGATTGCCATCTTGGCAATCCTGCACATCATGCTCACCCCCACACTTATCACAGAAAATTTCTTGCAGACGCATAGCCGACCCACTCATGCTCATCCCATCAATCTTTCTATTCAAAGCCTCTAACTGTGCTGAAACCGCCGACAAATCATTAACTTGATTAACTCCAGCACCTCGTCTCTGCCTATCAGACCGAGGATGATAGCTACTAGCAGCCATCTCCTCCAATAACTCATATCCTTCCTCCGCCGTCTTTCTCAGTAAGTTACCTCAGGCAGCAGCATCTATCATAGTACGGTTAGGAGTAAGCAGACCGTAGTAGAAAGTTTGAACAACTAACCCAAGAGGCAGCTCATGGTGTGGACATCTCCTCAACAAGTCCTTGTAGCGCTCCCATGCCTCGTAAAGTGACTCTTGCTCATATTGAGCAAAAGTAGTAATGTCG
Source organism: Primulina tabacum (assembly GCF_025594145.1). Taxonomy (NCBI): domain Eukaryota; kingdom Viridiplantae; phylum Streptophyta; class Magnoliopsida; order Lamiales; family Gesneriaceae; genus Primulina; species Primulina tabacum. The sequence goes on along the minus strand of NC_134560.1, from coordinate 32,395,045 downwards.
GCTCTGAGCTTCATAGTCTTCGACGGAGGAAAGTACTTGATCAGGAACGCCTTTGCCATATCTTCCCATGTAGTAATAGACCCTACAGGCAAACAGTTTAACCACGACTTAGCTTTATCTCTCAGTGAAAATGGAAATAAACGCAAACGAACAGCGTCATCAGACACGCCATTAAACTTTAAAGTATCACAAATTTCAAGAAAGTCAGCTATATGAGAATTAGGGTCGTCAAGTGCACTTCCCCCAAATTGGACAGTGTTCTGAATCATCTGAATGATAGCTGGCTTGATCTCAAACTGATTAGCTCGGATGACTGGTCTTACGATGCTTGGACGTGCTCCATCAAGAGACGGCTGTGCATAATCCAACATCGGTATACGCCTTGGCTCCTCTCTTTGTTGATCGCCTTCCATTCTTTCCTTCTCTCTTTGCTGCTGTAGTCGACGTCTAGCTGTGCGTTCGATCTCGGGGTCAAAAGGCTCAAGCTTAAACTCGAGTGATCTTCGCTTGCACCACAAGAAAAATCTGCAACACAATGAGAGTATCAAATAACAATAAAATAAATAATACTAAAGAATTTAAATAAAAAATAAAAAATTGTGAATCAACAGTCCCCGGCAACGGCGCCAAAAACTTGATCGAGCAAAACTTGCACAGTGAATAATCCCAAAATTTATTTTATAAATGAAAGCTCGATTTAAATATCGCAAGTGCACGATAGTCAAGTTATAATAAACGTAAGTGAATACGAGTATCGTTCCACAAGGACTGCGTTACACTATTTTTATTTTCAAGTAAAATTTCTTTAGCAACGATAAAATGAGTTGATGATTAAACTAATGTAAATTAAACAACTAAAATAATTAAAATGCAAAGAAAACGTACTCAAGACCGCAATGATTAATTTGGATTAAATCAAATGAGAAATGAATTTGTTGGGAATTAGCAGTTCACCTACCACTCGTGTTTAAATAATCACACTCGACTTTTACTCGTGCGTTCGACGGAATTCCCTAGACTAATTAATATACTCTGTCGAGCTATATTAATACCAATCAAAAACATGCAGTACTCAAGTGTCCTCAAATATTTAATAGTTCAAGATTGCATTACATTCTATGGAATCCACTAGCTTTCATTCGGGTGAACTATCACTATCGACACGTACCCAATTCCGTATATCTACTAAAATTCTAAATCCGTGGTTTATACTATTTGATCGTATTGTTAACTATTCTATCGAACTCATCAACAACATGAAATAATCAAAGGAAGTTAGCTAGGCTTCGATTGAAACAAGAAATAACAATAGCATAAACAAATCACTAATAAAAACGTCGAGAAATAATGTTAAACACCGAGTACGGGGTAGGATCCCCTCAAATCCCAACAAATCTAGAGTTTAGCTACTGAAATTCATGATAAAAACCAACAATCAATGTAAGAAATAAAATACTGAATAATGAAAATACTAAAGATGACGATGGATGACGGCCACGATGCGTGGAAATCTCGAGGTCTTCGAAATCTCCTTTTCTCCTAGCCTCCTCTCCAAGAAAAATGATGAAAAGTCTGATAAAGTGTGTCAAAAACGGCTGATCTCGTGTGTTAGGTCTTGGTGTAGGATAGAGTCCTTCAAAATTTGGAAACAAATCTTTCTCAATCTCGCTTCTCGCTAGGGCGGTATATTTTGACCGCCCTAGCGAGAGGTCCTCGAATAAGCTTCCTCGAGCATGTCCCAGGTTTCGCTGGGGCGGTCACTTTTGACCGCCCTAGCGAGACACTTGCGCAAAACAATCCTCGGCCAGACCACAATGCTCGCTGGGGCGGTCACTTTTGACCGCCCTAGCGAGACCTCTTCGATATTATGCCAAAGTTTCTCCCACTTTTTGGTTCAATTCCTACAAATAACCACAGAATACACGAGATTAGTCAAATGCTCAATAATGCTAAAAAAAATGCAAAATTCAACTAAAACAACCTAATATGATACATGAACGCGACTCAAAACCAACACTAAAAACACGTAAAACGAGTCCTATCAACCATCAAATTATAATTCATCTATATGAATGAAAAATATTTGTGTTGAAAATTATAATGAATGAAAAATATTTGTGTTGAAAATTATAATGTTGAATGTTGAAAATTAGATAAAATTAGGTGTTGAATATTGAAAATTAGTGTGTGATGATGTATGTAATGATGAAATTGTTTTTGGATTGTTTTCCAAAGAAATCCTATAAATAGGTCTCCATTTGTAAAGATTTGATACAATTGAGTAGAAAGAAAAATATTATAATGTGTGTAGTTTGGTAAATTTTGAGAGTTTGAGATTTTTACTTTTTACCATAAATTTTTACTTTTTCACAACACGTTATCAGCACGAAGCTCTAAAAGTTCTCCATACTTTTCCAAGCTCCAAACAGAAGAAAAAGGTAACAAAAGTAATAATATTTATTTTACTGTTATTTATTTATTGTGTATATATTTAATATATAATATAATGTTATTATTAGAAATAATAAAAATAAATTTTTCAAAAACTTGTTATAAATTCTGGAAGGTTGTTAAGACGACATCCCACACTCTCGGTAAGGGATACGACAAGTATAAAAGCCTATAAGGTTTTTAAACAGAATAACTTATGACACTTTATTATAATAATGTGATATGATATATATAATTATTTAAACATGACTAATATTATATACAACATATTATTACCATAAAATTATACAAATACATACATTTATTTTTTTGTATACCAACGGTCATAAACGATAACAAAACGGCTAGTTTTTGCCCTATAAATATGATCTCACAAACTCTTTCAATCACTTCAACTTTCTCCTATTCTCTAAAAATTATTCTTCATCAAATTTTCGAAGAAAAAAGAATATGGCTTTCTCAAGGTTATTTTTAATTATTTTGGTTATCATACTCACAAGTCTTTTATTTATCAGAGAATATCCTCCTCGTGTATTTTCTTTATTTTTACAAATGCTTGTACTTGTTGTTTATCCATTACTTTGTATTGCAATATTCATTAACTAATAAAATGCATCGTAATTTTTTAGTACCATCATGTCAAATTTGACAAAGCTCGAATTTGTTGCGCTCGACATCATGGGAAAAAATTATATGCCATGGACTCTCGATGTAGAAATGCATCTTGAGTCATTGGGTCTAAGCGAGACCATTAAAGAAAATGGTATATCTTCATCACAAGAAAAAGCAAAAGCTATAATTTTTTTGCGTCGACATCTCGATGAAGGTTTAAAATGTGAATATCTCATCGAAAAAGATCCCATGGCTCTGTGGAAAGGATTGAAAGAAAGATTTGAACATATAAGAGAAGTTATATTTCCGACCGCCCGTGATGAATGAAATATCTTAAGATTCCAAGATTTTAAGAAAGTCAGTGATTATAATTCAGCGATGTATCGAATAATCTCGCAGCTAAAATTTTGTGGACATGAGGTTACAGAATCGGAAATGCTTGAAAAAACATTTTCCACGTTTCACGCATCAAATATAACTTTACAGCAACAATATAGAGTGTGTAGATTTGCGAGATATTCTGAACTCATCGCATGTCTTCTTGTGGCGGAAAAGAACAATGAGCTATTAATGAGAAATCATCAGTCCCGACCCACTGGATCAACAGCATTTCGAGAAGTAAATGCTGTGAGTAAAAATGAATTTAAACCTGGAAACCAAAATCAAATCCAGAGACAAGGTTTTGGTCGAGGTCGAGGTCGAGGTCGTGGTCGTGGACGTGGACGTGGAATTGGTCGTGGTCGTGGTCGTGGTCGTGGTCGAGGCCGTGGTTTTGAAAACAATAGAGATAGTTATTTTTATAACTCATCTCAAAAGGTCGTCACGAACCATCCACAGAAAAGGCATCATGAGAACATGAGTGTTAATGAAAATCACTCGAAAAGATTTGAAAGTTCTTGTTTCAGATGCGGCACTCCAGGACATTGGTCTCGAATTTGTCGAGCCCCTGAGCACCTTTGCAAGCTCTATAAAGAATCGATAAAGGGGAAAGAAAAAGAGACCAACTTCACTGAACGAAGTGACCGTTTGAGTGATTCAACTCATTTTGATGCTGTTGATTTTAAGAATGATTTCTCTGGAAATGATCAATATGTTGGTGGGATAGAAATGAACAATATTGATGCTACAGATTTTCTCAATGATTTCTTTGAAAATGAACAATATAATGGTAGAATATAAATGTACAATAATTTATTTTTCATATATTCATATAATAATGTTTTATTGTACAATTATGATATGTGTTATATTTACATATGTATTGTCAGTAATTTTATTTCATTGCATATTTTTTTTGAAGTTCAAATATGAAAAATGCTATGAGCAAAGCTGAAGTTTGCATACCCGATAGTGGTACAACGCACACTATCCTCCGAGATAAAAGATATTTCTTGGAACTAAAACCAACAAAAACAACGGTGAATACAATATCAGGTCCTGTAGACTTGATTAAAGGATGTGGTAAAGCACAATTTTTGTTACCTAATGGTACAAAATTTTTGATCAATGATGCTTTATATTCACCACAATCGAAAAGAAATTTGTTGAGTTTTAATGATATATATTCCCATGGTTATGATACTCAAACAATGAATGAAGGGAATGAGAAGTATATGTGTCTTATCACATATAAATCAGGAAAGAAATATGTGATTGAAAAACTACCAATGCTCCCTACTGGATTGCATTATACACATATAAGTCCCATTGAATCAAATATGGTAGTTGATAATTCTTCAATATTAACCAATTGGCATGATCGATTAGGACATCCTGGTTCAACAATAATGCGAAGAATTATAGAAAATACACATGGTCATCCGCTGAAAGATCAGAAGATCTTTCAGAATAATAAGTTTCAATGTAAAGCATGTTCTCTTGGAAAACTTATTATAAGACCATCACCAGCCAAAATCCAAATTGAATCACCAATGTTTCTTGAACGTATTCAGGGTGATATTTGTGGACCAATCCATCCACCATGTGGACCATTCAGATAATTTATGGTATTGATTGATGCCTCCAGCAGATGGTCACATGTATGTTTATTGTCAACTCGAAATGTTGCATTTGCAAGATTACTTGCTCAAATAATAAAATTGAGGAATCGATTTCCCGATTATACAATCAAGAAAATTAGACTTGATAAAGCTGGTGAATTTACTTCCCAAACTTTCAATGATTATTGTATGTATATGGGAATCATTGTTGAGCATCATGTTGCTCATGTACGTACACAGAATGGATTGGCTGAATCATTGATTAAACGTCTGTAAATGATTGCTAGACCAATGATTATGAAAACAAAGCTCCCTATTTTATATGGGGACATGCAATTTTACATGCTGCTTCATTAATTCGCATCAGACCAAGTGTCTATCATAAATACTCCCCATTGCAGCTTACATTTGGTAAAGAACCAGACATTTCTCATCTGAGAATTTTTGGATGTATGGTGTATGTGCCTATTGCAACACCGCAACGAAAGAAAATGAGACCTCAAAGAAAGGTTGGAATTTATATCGGTTATGATAGTCCATCAATCATTCGATATCTTGAACCTCAGACAGGCGACATGTTCACAGCACGTTTTGCTGATTGTCATTTTAATGAGGAAATCTTCCCAATGTTAGGGGGAGAACAGAAACATACTGAAAAAGAAATTACATGGTATGTATCATCATTGTTACATCTGGATCCAAGAACAAAACAATGTGAAAAAGATGTACAGAAAATTGTGCACTTGCAAAGAATAGCAAATCAAATACCAGATGCATTTGCAGACACAAAAGGGGTAACTAAATCATATATACATACTGCAAATGCCCCTGCTCGAATTGAAATTCCGAAGAAACAAATTGAAGATACTCATGATGTCATTAAACGCCTGAAGCGTGGAAGGCCAGTCGGTTCCAAGGATAAAAATCCTCGAAAAAGAAAATTTATAGAGAAACACGATGATCACAAAATAAAGAATGATGTTTCTGAAGAAACACATGATGATCACAAAATAGATAAAGTTGTTCCTGAAGAAACACATGATGATGAAAATGTTCTGTCAGAACCACAAACTGACGAGAATCATGAAATCTCTATCAGTTATATTAATACTGGAAAAATATTGAACCGAAAAGATATAGAAGAAATTGATGATATATTTTCTTATAATGTGACAATCGACATCATAAATAATAATGAAGATCATGAACCAAAATCTTTTGGTGAATGTAAAAATCGGCAGGATTGGATAAAATGGAAAGAAGCCATCCAGGTTGAATTGGATTCGCTAAATAAACGTAATGTTTTTGGACCTATAGTCCTTACACCTGAAGGTGTAAAACCCGTTAGATACAAATGGGTTTTTATTCGAAAGTGAAATGAGAAAAATGAAATAGTAAGATATAAAGCTCGACTTGTTGCGCAAGGTTTTTCTCAAAGGCCTGGAATTGATTATGAAGAAACGTATTCTCCCGTGATGGATGCAATTACGTTTCGGTATTTGATTAGCTTGCCGGTATCTGAAAATTTAGAAATGCGTCTTATGGATGTTGTTACAGCTTACTTATATGGATCACTTGATAGTAATATATATATGAAAATCCCTGAATGATTTAAGATGTCTGAAGCACAAAGTTCAAAACCCAGAGAATGTTATTCTGTGAAATTACAAAGATCATTATATGGGTTAAAGCAATCCGATCGAATGTGGTATAATCGACTAAGTGATCACTTGATGAAAAAGGGATATGTAAATAATTCAATATGCCCTTGTGTTTTCATTAAGAAAACAACTTCTGGATGCGTAATTATTGCTGTATATGTTGATGATTTAAACATCCTTGGAACGAATAAGGAAATTCAAGAAGTTGTGTCATACTTGAAGGAAGAAATTTGAAATGAATGATCTTGGAAAAACCAAGTATTGTCTGGGTTTACAAATTGAACAAAAAGAATGTGGAATATTTGTTCACCAGACAAATTATACAGAAAAGATCCTTAAACGTTTTAATATGGATAAATCAAATCCTTTAAGTACTCCAATAGTTGTTAGATCATTTAACATAGAAAAGGATCAATTCCGTCCATGTGAAGATGATGAAGATATTCTTGGTCCAGAAGTACCATATCTAAGTGCTATCGGTGCCCTTATGTATCTTACAAATTGTACAAGGCCTGATATATCTTTTGCCGTAAATTTGTTGGCAAGATTTAGCACATATCCAACAAAGAGACACTGGAACGGAATTAAAAATATATTCCGTTATCTACGAGGAACGACAGACTTGTGACTTTTGTATTAAAAAATGCTAATCCAAGTATAATTGGTTATGCCGATGCTGGATACTTATCTGATTCACACAAGGCACGTTCCCAAACTGGATATGTATTTACTCGTGGAGGCACTGCAATTTCTTGGCATTCACAGAAACAAACACTTGTAACAACTTCATCAAATCATGCCGAGATTATTGCACTACATGAAACAAGCCGTGAATGTGTGTGGTTAAAATCAATGAGCCAACATATCCAAATCTCATTTGGATTATCATTCGACGAGAATCCTGTGATACTATATGAAGATAATGCTGCATGTATTGTTCAAATGAAAGAAGGATACATAAAAAGCGACAGAACTAACCATATTCCTCCTAAGTTTTTCGCATTCACCAAGGAGCTTGAGAAGAATAAATGTATTGATGTTCGTCACATTCAATCAAGTGAAAACTCATCAAATCTCTTCACAAAGGCACTTCCTACGATAATATTCAGAAAGCACATATATAATATTGGGATGCGCAATCTACGAAATTTGTGAAGAATTGTTCATGTCAACATGAGAGGGAGTTTACGTGACTGCACTCTTTTTCCCTTACTATAGTTTTTATCCCAATGGGTTTTTCCTAGTAAGGTTTTTAACGAGGCAGTACAAAATCACGTAATGAATACATCATCGTATCATGATCATCATCACAAGGGGGAGTGTTGAAAATATGAAAAATATTTGTGTTGAAAATTAGGTAAAATTAGGTGTTGAATATTGAAAATTAGTGTGTGATGATGTATGTAATGATGAAATTGTTTTTGGATTGTTTTCCAAAGAAATCTATAAATAGGTCTCCATTTGTAAAGATTTGATACAATTGAGTAGAGAGAAAAATATTATAAAGTGTGTAGTTTGGGAAATTTTGAGAGTTTGAGATTTTTACTTTTTACCATAAATTTTTACTTTTTCACAACAATCTTGAGTAAATCATTTTCGTAAAACAAATACGATCACGGAATAATTGCTACAATAACTCATTACGGAGTCAAACTTGCACAACACAGATATTCTAAAACACCTTGAAGTTGACATTGAGAGGAAGTTAGCTCATTATTAAGTTGAACATGCACAAATTTAATCAAATAACCAAACTGAATTTATATTCAAAATCGAAAATTTTCACGTACAATGACATATCTAGGATAAAAATTAAAGTGGGTAAATTTTAAATTATATTTTTATGTTGGCCAAAATATATTAATTTGTTATTTTTCTAATTAATTTATTGCAAAATAGAGAAAACATATTTTATGTAATATAGTGCATGCTGTAATTTGAAATCCAAATCGGGAATATTTTTAAAAAATTATATGTTTCCACCTAAATAAAATAAATCAATTTATATAAATGAGAATTTAAATTATGTCAAATGGGGTATAAAAACGCCAAGGAATTTAAAGATCGGTCAAATAAAAAATGACAAAAATTTGTTTGAGACGGTATCACGAATCATATTTTGTGAGATTGATATCTTATTTGGGTCATTCATGAAAAAATATTACTTTTTATGCTAAGAGTATTACTTTTTATTGTGAATATCGGTAAGGTTTATTCGTCTCACAGATAAAGATTCGTGAGACTGTCTCACAGGAGACCTACTCGTAAAAAATTGTGCAAATCACATCATCCAATATTCAACGTATTATTTTCACACAAGAAATACAACCACTCACTCGACTCTTATTACAACACAATCGCACATACAACTTTTAAATTTATTCCATCACAATTCACATGCGAAACAAAAACTAAAAAATAAAACTCATGATAAATCCACAAACATATTGCACACCGAAACACACACATGTTAACCTTTTTTCACAAGAGATCGAAACAAGGGAGCACTCAGGAATTTAGAATACGGTTTGTCTGCGTCCGCCCCGACGACGAAGGCGATTTAATAAGCATCAGGGTGTGCATGGAGGTGAGCTTCAACAGCCTTGAATAAGGCCTTCGCTTTCTCTTTTCCTTCCTTGATCTTCTCTTCGGTGATGCCGTGGGCATCGTGTTTGGTATGGTAATGGCTTACAGTCTTGAAGACAGAGCCGCCATCAGCGGAGGCTTCGATCTTGACAACGTAGGAAATGGATTCAAGATCTTCGCCTAAAACATCACCTTCAATGATAGAGTACTTGTACACATGATTTGCCTCGTCGATTTCATCGACCCTGTGTTTCGCGCTCTTGTATTGGCTACCTGCGTTATTATACATATTTCATAAATTTTTTGTTGCAAAAAAACCCGACGACAATCGCGATAATCTTTCTATACCTTCGCCAAAAGTGATCAATTTGATGCTTCCAACGCCGCCGTCTCCTTCAATATTTTTGATGCTTTTGAATGCCTCAGGCAAGACCTTGGGGATGAGGTGGTCGCCATCGAGGATGAAGGCCTTGAACAACTTGGCCGGTGGGATGGAACAGATAACTTCATGCTCGTAAGTGATCAAACCCATTATGAAATGCAAAAATGGACTAAACGAACAAGACTCGAGTTGTATATTACTAGTGAAAGAAGTAAAGTTTTGAGCGCACAAGAAATGAGGAAAAATGGACTATTTATAGAGGGAAAAGAAGCTTGCTCAAGATTGATGACAAGTGGGAAACAAATAAAAATCTATAGGAATATTATTATTATACATTAGACCCCCAACGCATTATTAGTACTCTTTGTAATAATTTTCATACAATAATCTTGCAATTTGTCTTATCAAATTGCGTACAAAAATTGAATGGCGGAGTTAATTTGACAAAATATGCATGCGCTGAAAATTTTGCTTGAAAATGGATATGCTTTTCCTTGACTTGACAATATAACTTTTTGGAGGAACCTTTGTTGAAACTTCGGCGTTAGAAGCTAGCCGATACAACAGCAACCCACTGTTTTTTTTTTTAAATCAAGACCCTTGGTTTTTAAATCAATGTTGGGTTTAGGGTAATTTTGTTCCGAAATAATAATTATTGCTGCTAGGAAAACTATCAGAACATGACGTTCGGGATGATGTAAGTTTTAAAAATATTTTAGTTACATCATTACCATCAATTATAAATTTTGATAAAATAACAAGTGTTCGTTCTTAAAATGAGTATCATACTTAAGGTCATGTTTTTACACTATAATTATATCAATCAAAATAAATTTCAAATCCTTGGAATATTGAAGTCATTCAAAATGCATTATGATTAGTATAAATATATTGTAAAAAATTAGAAGATGAATTTTATTTTCTTTTATTTAATTTATTTAACAAAAAAAATTTCAAATATGGATTTCAAATTACTCAATCCAGATACTAGAATTTTTCCTATATGTTGAATTCAATATCTATTAAGTAGGGAGACCGAGCTTGTATCCCAGTGATCTCACCCGTTAGATTAGCTGGCTCCTCTCTTCGGATTCGATCTCCCTTCCCGAGTGTGTTGTAATAAAAAAAATATCTATTAAATAGGGAGGAGGATTATTTTACTATTGGCCAGCAATGGCCCTCAAATTTTTATAATAATAATAATATAATAATATTATTATTATTATCTTTTAAGTTGCCCTATGTAGACAATTGGTGGGTAACCAGTGCGTGGATTGTAATTTTAGACCCATTAGATATCAGAAAAATGTGTAATTATATAACTGGTGATTGATAAAGGACGGTGATAAAGGCCCCACCATTATGCAATTATAATCATTTTTGTTACCCTCACCCCAAGTAAATTCACTACTAAAAACCCCACCATGTTGAAATATTTAATTCGTGTGTTATTATATTTATATTTTCAAGGTTATTTGTGACATTACATGTAGATAAGTGATATTATAATCCATTATTTTTAAAATCAAAACAAACACAATATTATTTGCTTGTGTCCGAAATTTCACGTAACTAGGGTCGGGTCTGGCGAAACAATTTCCCCGGATGACAGTATCCGGCCGAGCACAGACCTCCTGGTCAACAATATTCGAGATGATACCTGCGTGGATGAGAAAACGTTATTGGGCGCAAGAATTGTTTTCGTTATAGACCCTCTGATGCTTCAGTCAGCCATGAAAGCAAATTTAAGTAGTGCAAATATATTAGTGATTCTTTAAAGCAATGAGTGAATATACAAAAAATATAGAGAATATCTGGTATTTATAGAGCCTAAATTAGGTACCTTGTATGACAATAATTCTAGTATGGTAAGAACACCGATGAAGAAAGTAACCTTGAATATAAGATTTATGCTCATGTTATCTTATCTTTGGTAATTTATAAACTTAAAAGACACATCCTTATTTTCCCCAAATTATTTCCTTATTGTGAAAGATTTGTTGAGCGTCTTATATCGTATTCATTTTGGCCATGAACACATGTCTGATTCTGCAAGATGGTCTAGAATTGAGCCTAACTATTTCTTCAAAGTGTCCCAACATCTCTCTCACATAGGTGATTTTTCATTGATTTTATCATAATAATTAAAAATCGTATGTTTATCCTCAACATTCACTGTTTCATCATACGAATGGGCTAGAGAAAACCGCTACAGTGATTTACCAAATCAGTGCAATTAGATTGTCCCATTGAACCTAGTTCTTGAGATCTCCAGTCAGCATATGTTGGATTTTCCTTCGCACCAATTTATTCTATATGCTTAATCCCCATTCCCCTAGACGATTTTGTAGTTAACTCTAAGTTTAATCCTTTGATTTGAGGATCCGCTATATTATTTTTTGACTTAACATAGTCAACATATATGCCTAGAATTACCACTATACATATTATTTTGTGTCCTTCCAATCGTAGATTGACTATCATAATGTATATAAATAGTCGGGGACTGAATTTTGGCATTTTGGAATTTCTTCTATGAATTGACGCAGTCATTCAGTCTCTTGAGTACATTTGTCAAGAATTATAAACTCAGATTCCATCATGGATCTGACTAATGCAGTTTGTTTAGAAGATTTCTACGCAATTGTTGCACCTCTTAAAGTGAATACAAATTCACTTGTATATTTTGAATCTTTCATATCAAATATACAATTTGCATCATTGTATTATTCAATAACATTGGGATATCTAGTATAGTTCAATTCATAGTCACAAGTGTATCTTAAGTATCTTAGCAATCTGATAATTTTTTTCCAGTGTTCAATACCTGTATAACTCGTGAATCTACTCAATTTTCTTACTGCATAAGCTAAGTCTAGTCTTGTACAACTAATTAAGTATATCAGACTTCCAATGACTCGAGAGTATTCTAATTGAGAGATACTCTCGTCTCGATTCTTTGATAGATGCTGACTGGTATCTATCGGGGGTCTAGCCCATCCATAGTCATCCATATTGAATTTGTCAAGGATAATGTGATGGACTTAGAACTAACCTTTCTGATATTCTATGAACTTTAATTCCAAAGATCACATCGGCTAAGCCTAAATCTTTCACGTCGAATCTTTAGTTTAACAACTTCTTAGTGGATTTAATCATCTTATCATTACTACAAATAATAAGTATGTCATCTACGTAAATATATAAAATGACATAACCTATTTTCAGCGTTCTTTACGTATACACATTTGTCACATTCACTGAATTTAAATCCACTTTCTATAATGAATTTATCAAATTTTTCGTGTCATTGCTTTGGTGTTTGTTTTAAGCCATATATAGACTTTACCATTTTGCAAACCTTATTCTCTTGCCTAGTTGTAGAAAATCTCTCAGGTTGTTCCATGTAAATTTCATCTTCTAAATCTCCATGTAGAAAAGTTGTCTTTACATCCATTTGGTGAACTTCAACATTTGACAAGGCGACAATTGCAGTATCACGAATAGAGGTTATTATTGTTAAAAGAGAATAAGCGTCAAAGTAATCAAGCCCTTCACCTTTATGGTAACCTTTGATTACCAATCTGGTTTTATACTTATCTATGGTTCCATCTGATTTCATTTTTCGTTTGAAAATCCATTTACAGCCTAGTGATTTGATTCCCGGAGGAATATCCACTAATTCTCATGTATGATTTTGTAAAATGGATTTTATTTCGGAATTGATAGCTTCTTTCCATTGAGGTCTCTAGGATGAATTCACTGCTTCTTTGAAGCTTATATATTCACTCTCAATCTTAAAAGTGATGAAATCCGAACAAATAGATTTCTCTGTCCTAGCTCTCTTACTCTGTTTATATTCAACCCATGGTTAACCTCTTGTTCTTTCCAGTTGTCTCTTGTGATCTTTAGGATGAACTTGGTTCTTCCTTAGATTTGCATGGAAATACATGTTCAAAGAACGAGGCATTTCTTGATTCTATTATCGTATTCTTGTGTATAAGATATTTGAGAATCATGTACAAGAAAACAATAAGCGCTACTGTTTGAGCATATCCAATGAAAATACAATCAACAGATTTTGGTCCAATCTTTACTTTATTCGGAGTGAGTATTGCTACATTGACAAAACACCCCCCACACTCGCAAGTATTGATAGGAAGGAGTTCTTCCTTTCTATAACCCATATGATCTTTTATCTTGCTTCTTTAGGGGTACCTTATTTAAAAAGTAATTTGTTGTTAAAACAACTTCCCCCCACATGTTCTGTGGTAAACCAAAACTTAATAACAATGCATTCATAATTTCTTTCAAGGTTAGATTCTTTTTCTCTGCAATGCCATTTTGCCGAGGAGAATAAAGTGCAGTTCTTTCGTGTTTGATATCATGTTGAGCATAAAACTCAGTAAATGGTGATTCATATTCACGTACACGATCACTTTTTAGCACCTTAATTTTCTTGCTAAGTTGGTTTTCAACTTCACTTTTGTAGTGGACAAATTTTTCAATTGTTTCATCTCTACTTTTAAGAAGTTACACATGACAAAACTTTGTGATATCGTCAACAAAAGTAATGAAGTGTTTATTTCCACCACGTGTTTGCACACCTTTTAAATCACATATATGAACGTGAAATAAATCAAGTGGTTCACTAATTCTTTGTTGGAAGAATAAAAGTTTCTCCTTTTTGAGCTTTGGTCATGCTCGACAATATTTGCCTTGGCAGCAACTGGAGAAAACAATCTTCTTTCAGAACTCTTGTCGCCTTCCTCGATGTGAAGTCGAACAATGATCTCTTCAAAATTCATCTCCTTTTGCTTGTGTTTCAAATAGTTTTTGAATTCCTTCTAAGCTGGTGGTAGCTTCTCAACAATAACAGCCACTTGAAAAGTCTTTAAAGCTCTTGTGGTCCTTAAAGCTCTTAATTACCAAAATTTAACCCTTACGTCCATCTATTAGAGAATGCAACCTAAATTATTCTAGGTTCTCAAATCCCCAAAAATAATTCCCACAACCTAACATAATAATCCATGCAATCGAGGCGGTAAATAAAAATCCTTAGGCATAAAGCTTACTTGTGATCAGTGTAGAGTCTGGCTCCGCCTTCGCCTCCTCTGCGTGCATCACATTGGCCCTGCCAATAGTGGAGCCCTTGTTCCTAGGGCAATCAGCTGTCTTGTGGCCCTCTTCCTTGCATATGGATCATTTTAAAGTCCCCCACATACACTTACCGAAGTGAAACCGGTTGCACTGCTTGCACGGCTGCCTCTCCTCCAGCTTAGGAGCCCCTGGTGCCTGCAATGGCCTCTTTTGTTCGGGCCTCTGAAATCGACCCCGGGCTTCTGACGCCCCTGATGCCTCGGTGGCCTAGTGAACTGCCTCTTATAAGGCTGCGAGCTAGACTGGGCCTGATGCCTCTTCCGCTGCATTTCAGCATCGATATCATGGAGGTCATGTTCTGCCTGAAAATCACAAGCGGTGGCCTCATCATAACTCACCGATCTCATCAGCATCACATCCCGGCGCAAAGTGGGTCTGAGGCCATCCATGAAGTGCCTCAGTTTCTGAGCGGCATCTCTCGCAATAAAGGGCACAAAGTGACAACCTCTGTAAAACTTCTGGATAAACACTGCCACAGACAAGTCCCTCTGTTGAAGATTCATAAATTCCCTCATCAAGCATTCCCTGACCTCCGCTGGAAAGTATTTGTTGTAGAATACCTCCTTGAATCGGTCCTATGTGAGAGTAGCCAAGTTCACCCCATGCACTGCTCCCTCCCACCAAAGGGATGCATCGTCCCTCAGCATATACGCGACGCATCTGACCCTGATCTCTGTCTCTGATGTCTAGATACATAAAGTGCAGCTCTAGAGACCAGATCCAACCCTATGCTAAAAACGGATCAGTAGTACCCCCGAACTCCTTCGGGTTGAGCCGTCTGAACTGCTCATAAATGTCCGTTTGGGCTCTCGGATCCTGCTGTGCCTGCTCCATCAGTCTAGCAATACCCTCAAGGACACGAGTAGCTGCATCTCCTGGCGATGGTGGTGGTGGGAGGCCTCTATCGCCTCCAAAAGTATCATCTTGTCTGTCAGTGCTGGGGGCGCATCTGGGAGGCATAATATCTGAATATTGTCCAAATTGTAAACATTACCCATTATGCAATTTAATATAGTTTTTTTAAAACAATTAATTCTTAAATCATGTAAAAAGCTAAACGTATACGGTAAATTGCAGTAAAACATGTATCATGTAAACATGCAAGTGATAGCATTAAACCATTTCAAACATTTAAAAACATATAAACTTACAGACTAGAGGTTTGAAGACTGAGCTGCAGAAGCTGGCGGTGACACAACCCTATACAGGACCCTTGCTCTGATACCAACCGTAACACCCCATATTCGACGACTGCCCTCACTATACCAAGATGCGTCTTTCTAACGTGCTTATGTCCTCACTCACACGCACCCTAGGAAACTTCCCAGGGGGTCACCCATCCCAAAATTGACCCAAGTCGAGCACACTTAACTTTTGAGTTCTTATGTGATGAGCTATCGAAAAAAAATACACCTTCTTGATATGAGTAGTACGTATCAAATTTTTTAAGCCTTCCTCAACTGCGCAGGTCTCATACCTGAACAGTTTAAGAATTCCTCTCCTTTCAGTGTAAGATCGGTTCATTCATGTTCTCTCCGCCTAGAAGCCTGCCAGGAGTCGCTCATTATCCATGCAACCACATGGCACCGGCGATCACCCCCTGCCCTCTTCGGCCCCGGGCCTCACAATACAAGTGATTTGTTATATCCCCAGTTCAGTCTAGACTTATAACACTTTAGACTTAAACACTTCCAAACTGATACTTCTAGTATATGTTTGTTGATAATAGACAATATACAAACTACTATTCGAATGTAATAAATTACAATACTATCTTAGCACTTAATGATCCTTAAATGATCAGATACAATACTTTTTGAAAGTATTTTACAATGATTGAGTTTTGAGGATTTAAGATATTTTTGCTACTTTTGAAAATTCTAGTTTTAGGTTTTGTTTGACGGTTTACGATTTTATGTTTTGCACCCGTTCTTTTGGATTTTCAAATAATTGGTTGGTTGATATTTTAAATGATAAAAGTTTATAAATATGTATGCAAATTCAGCCGAAATCAAGTTAAAAAAAAATTCTAGTACATTTTAAAGAAAAACGAGTAGTAGACATTTTACAAATAAGTGCTGAAAAAAGCCTAACTGATATATTAGAACAAATCATCAACAAGGTTGGCTAAGTGAATTAAAAGGTAAACGAAAGTGCAGAAAATGCATATGTATGTTTCTGAATTTCAGAAACTAAAGCACATACATCACCTCTTCCTCCGTTTGGAAGGCTCAGACTAGAAGATTTTGGATTATACAAGTGATTTGTAATATCCCAGTTCAATTTAAACTTAAACACTTCCAAACTGATACTTCTAGTATATGTCTACTATTAATAGACAATATACAAACTTGTAGGATCGAGCCTTTGCCGCTTTACCAAAAGCTATAGCTGGAGGTAATGGTGCAACTCAAATTTTTTAAACCGCAGAGCAGCTCAAGCACCACGGTTCGATCGCTCTACCAAGCAGGGAAAATTATTGAACCCAAAAATCTCCCTCCCAATAATTACACTTCTTGCAATCAATGTGAATCGAATCCATGACATTGGCTCTGATATCAATTGTAGGAATGTGTAGAGCCCAAAATCAGTACACATAAAACCCATGCATTTATTTATTTGTTAAATCATTTATTTTAATTTAAAAATGAGTTTTTGCCATGCATGATTTATCTAAATTCATTATTGTAAATTAATGATGCTTATGTGATGCACCTTAAATGTTTTTTTTTTTCGAGTTTCATATTTCAGACGATTATTCGGGATGGGATCGAGGAGAAGACCGGTGGCGACTTGTGGCAAAATTTTAAAATGCGGTATTTCATTTTTAATTAGAAATGGGCATTTTAAATGATTTATTTGTTTTAAGCATTTTAATAGCCTAATTAAATTATTAGCTAATTATATGATTTCAAACTTTTAAGGTTGTAGCACTTGTGCATTTTATTTAAATTTAGAAAAATCTAGTGGGGTTATTATGGAATTAACTTTAAATTATCATGTTAAATAATTGGTGGATATATTTTAATCATATTAATTAGCCCTAATTTCCCCACTAATATGCACACACACGTTACAATTGTTTTTTTTTTTATCACAACACACACACACCTACACGTATAACATACACACACATCTCTCTTGTTACCATTCCATCTTTTTTAAAAGAAAATTTTAGGGTTCTTGGAGCCATAGAGCAGCTACCCCCTCCCTCTCCAATTTCCAGCAAATTTTCGTGTATTTTCTTCAAAGAAAATCGAGCAACCATCGTCTCGGATCAATCCTCGCGCCATCTCCGCTTCGGTATCGTCGGTTCGATAAACTTTAACATCATAAGGCACGTTATTCTGTTATTTCTGCATCGATCTCGTTTATTATGCGATGTGTTGTTATTTATGCGTAAAAATACATGTGTGATGTGTAGAAGTATGAGCAACGATGTTTGGATCAATTTTTGAAACAGTTTTTGGACCACAAATCACGTTTTTACTGTCTTTTCAAAAACTGCGATTTTTCGGTCGTGATTCTGAGAAAACTTTCAATACAAAAATTGTAGAACTTTTTGATACCTTCGATTTGATATAAAAGTCGAAATATTTGGATAAAAATTGAGTGAGTTATGGTGTTTTTTGTGGGACTGCTCAAATTGCGTTTTCTGGAAAATTATGTTATTGATGCATTCTTGAAGTCTTATTTTTGCAGGCTTCGTTGGGGATCGATGGGCGATCGTTGCTGCATTTAGGTATGTTTAGTATGATGTTGGGGTTGGTAATTGGTGTACCGGTTAGTGTCGATAGGCACTTTAATTCATTAGAAGTAGTAAGAAGCGATTTGGTGTCAAGTCCCGTGTTTTTGAGTTGCATCGTGTCGTAGGTTGGATGTCGTGAATTTGGGATGTGTGTACGGGTCGTATCAAAGTAGTAGCATCCAAGGGTGGGTCTCGAGGCATCGGGTCATAGTCCGTACAATCATGTTTAGAATGTTGAGCATCACATGTATTGAAGTTTCGTTGGTTTGCTTTCACCGAGAGTACACGGACCCGGACACTGACCCAGGCACGGGGTCTGTGCTTTGTTCCTTCCGAAGTGTCATTTTGCCGAGTCTACACGGACCCTTACACGGACCTAGGCACGGGGTCCATGCCTTCCCTTTTCTTCGCATGCATTTTACAGTACCTACACGGACCCGAAGCCGGACCTGGGCACGGGGTCCGTGTACCTCCTGTTTTGGAATAGTTTAGGTTTACCTTTGAGATTGTTTTGGGGTTCTATACCATGGCTTAGTACGATTATTAAACGAGGTCAAGTCCCGAGGGATTTAGAATGTCATAAGCTATTTATTTACTTCGGTGGTAGCACAAGTACCTACGTCTAAGCTATGAAAGATAAATGTTTGAACTCATGTTAGTATGTTGCAGCAGTGGCCCCAAAGCGAGATCCAACGAATCCCTCAACGCCAAGTAAGTATGTTCGACGTGCAAAGGAAAATATTTTCAAGTTTTTGAGGTATGCTAAATGTCTTGTGACCAAATTATGAATGGGTTTGGAAGTCGGTGAACGTGGCCGAGGACCTCTCCATCCCGTTAAAGCATGAACGGGTTTAGATCAGGATTGGAAAGCGCTAAAGCATGAACGGGGACCAATCCACCCGTTAAAGCATGAACGGGGATCTCATGTATGTGGCAGTGGATTCGTCCATGTCAGCCCAGTAATGTGGTTTAGTCTGATCAGGTGTATTATGTATGGGTCACTTGCTTTAAAACATGCCTCTACGCAAAATGATGAAGTTATGTATGTTCAAGTATGTTCAAGTATGCAAGCACGTTTAAGAAAAGTTTTATGTTTATGGCACGTCTATGTATGTACGTATGTAAGTTCAAGCTTAAGCGCAAGTTCAAATTCATGTATGTACGCTCTATTTTAAAGTTGCATGTGGTTTTATTATGTATTACTCGTTACTTCAAGTTTATACGTGTTGAGTCTTTAGACTCACTAGACTTGATCGATGCAGGTGAGGTTGATTTCGAGGAGACTAGGGGTGGGGACCAAGGAGCTGGCTTGGGCTGAGCGGGAGGCTAAACCCGAGGACCGCCATGTTTTTAAGAATTTATGAAAGTTCAAATACTCTGATTTTATGTCACTGTCATGGTGCCTAGTCAAATGCTTTAGCAAAATTTTTAATTTCGAACGTTTGGTTGCAGTATTTTTTTTTAGAACGGATTATGGATGATTGCAATTTGAAAGTTTATTTCATATTTAAGAAATTTTTTATTTTCCGCAAAATTCAAGTAGTTTAAAAGTACGGTATGTTACAGAATGTGTGATTGCTGCTTTACCAAGAGCTATAGCTGGTGGTAATGGTGCAACTCAAATCTTTTAACCGAGCAGCTAAAGCACCACGGTTCGATCGCTCTACCAAACAGGGACAATTATTACACCCAACAAAATTGCTATTCGAATGTAATAAATTTCAATACTATCTTAGCACTTAATGATTCTTAAATGATTAGATACAATAATTTTTGAAAGTATTCTAGACTGATCGAGTTTTGAGGATTTAAGATATTTATTCTACTTTTGAAAAAATGCTAGTTTTAGGTTTGGTTGGACTGTTTACAATTTTATGTTTTGTACTCGTTCTTTTGAATTTTCAAATGATAGGTTGGTTGGTATTTTAAATGATCCAAGTATATAAAAAGGTATGCAATTTATTTCGAAAGCATGTTAAAAAAAATTCTAGTACATTTTAAAGGAAAACGAGTAGTAGACGTTTCACAAATAAGTGCTGAAAACACCCAAACTGACATATTAGAACAAATCATCAACAAGGTTGGCTAAATGAATTAAAAGGTAAACTGAAGTGCGGAAAAAGCATATGTATGTTTCTGAATGTTCAGAAATTCAAGCGTCTACATCACCTCTTCTTCCGTTTGGATGGCTCAGATTAGAAGATTTTGGATTGTACAAATGATTTTTAATATCAGGTTCAGTTTAGACTTAAACACTTCCTAAATGATACGTATATTACATGGCTGCTGATAATAGACAATATATAAACTGCTATTCGAATGTAATAAATTACAATACTATCTTAGCACTTGATGATCCTTAAATGATCAGTTACAATACTTTTCGAAAGTATTCTAGACTGATTGAGTTTTATTTAGATTAATTAAAGCTTGAATATTTAATATTTCTTAGCAATTGCAATCCTCTACTGTTTAGCTGAATTTCCTTCTATATATAATTTCTTGAAATAAAATATTTGTTCCAAAGAAAAGTGGGGCGCCCCAAACCTCGCCACGTAATCAAACAATATGTGACGTCATATGCATAAAAATTTTCTTTTCGACGACGTAATAATATAATGCATATACGACAAAATAATGCCATCACCACACTATCTACGTCAGTGTAGCAGAAACAGTTTAATAAATACACACATACAACTCAAATAAGACAATGAACCATATTGTTTCTATTTACTATTAACTACAGGACTGTTTGACTAGACACACCTAGTCCTTCACCACTATCCTATTTCACGCATAGTCTTGTAACCTGCCCAACAGAAACAGCCCTCAAAGGGTGAGCATACACAACAATCATCATCAAAATACATAACAGTTATATTATCAACAATATAAAATATAACTGGAATGATAACAGAAATACCCCCTTTGCTGTCTCTGGACAATCAAGCCATCAACAACCTCAACAATATCACAATGCAACAATAACATCGACGATACGTCGCACCCCAACTCCGGCGACAGCAATATCGTCGAACGAACAACAACATCGACGATACGTCGCACCCCAACACCGGCGACAGCAATATCGTCGAACGAATAACACAAACGATACGTCGCACCCCAACTCCGGCCACAGCAATATCGTTGAACGAACATCATCAACGTGACAACATCAACGAAACGTCTCCCAACAACGATAGTCAACAATATCAACAATAATAAACAACAAAAAATATAATATCAAATCACCCAATTCCGGTGATTTATCATTGTTCAACGCAATAGTATTCATCAATACTAAACAATAACAACATATGCTCGTACGTCAACACGTACCTGATAATCGAGTATATATAAAATCTGGCTATTTCTTTGCTCCCGAGGCTTGTGATGTATCTAAATAATTCAACGACAATATCATATCATTGTCACCGTATAAACACAGTTATAACAGCCTCAATATATAACATCAAATAGCCCAACAACAATTAATTCAACAAAATATAAAACTCGATTTTAAATTCGTATTGTTCAACAATTTAATATTCTGGTGTTTTTAATTCACAATACTACAATCAAATACAATCTAATTAATTAACTTCAAATAATAGGCTATTTTACAACATCCGTCAATTTACGAAAACTTTATATCAACGTGTAGCCTATACTTCGTAGACTCCGAATATATAATAAGAATTAATAACAACTGAAAAACAACTCTCTAATCTTAGTCCAACAATTAAAAATCCCTAATTAAAACAAATTAAGAATAATTCAAAATAACACCACTATAATCTTCTCTACTTCGTTAAAATCATACACTATTCAACAATCTTCAATTTCAGTATGATTTAACAATTTATCGGATTTATTCCAGAAATCGACGAATTTCAAACATCACCAAAACTACAAAATTTATACCTCAAATCGAAGACCCCGTGTACAACGATCCCAGAACTGAAGTCGGTTCATCGATTGGATAAACCGATAAGCCGCAAAATCAAAAAGAAAATCAAAACACTATATCACCTCGTATCTGCTCTCACCTCTGTGTCTCGTTTATCACATATGAGTTTGGTGGAATTCAATATTCTATCTCCTTAAATGAATTTCGACCCCGAAATTAATCAACAACAGTAATAACATTCATAAATAAAGATACGTCATACCATCAGAATAAGTAGGGGTAGAGCTCCCTCATATGCTGCTCTGTCTCCCAAGTGGCCTATTCGACACCTCTGTGCTCCCACTGAACCTTCACCATCGGTATAAGCTTACTACGAAGCCTTCGTTCAGATCGATCCAAAATACAAACTGGTCTCTCAACATAAGACACATCAGGATCTAACTGAACCTCAGAAATATCCAACACATGTGAATGATCCGGCTCATACTTTCGCAACATCGACACATGAAATACATCATGAATACCAGATAAAGATGGAGGTAGAGCCAATCGGTAAGCCAAAGTGCCTATCCGCTGCAATATCTCATACGGACCAACATACCTCGGTGCTAACTTTCCCTTCATACCAAATCGTACTATGCCACGGAAAGGAGAAACTTTCAAAAATACTCGATCGCCCTGCTGAAATTCTAAGGGTCTTCGTCTTTTATTGGCATATGCGGCCTGTCTATCTTGAGCTGCTTTCAATCGTTGCTGTATCAACTTTACTTTTTATTCCATCTCATGAATCATATCAGGACCGGTAACTGCAGCTCGATCAACATCATCCCAGTATAACAGAGATCTACAACGTCTCCCATACAATGCCTCAAATGGAGCCATCTGAATACTACTCTGATAACTATTTTTATACACAAACTCCACCAATGGAATAGATGACTGCCAAACAGATTTAAAATCCATAACATAAGCACGCAACATATCCTCCAGCGTCTGAATAGTACGCTCAGTCTGACCATCTGTCTGAGGATGATAAGCTGTACTCAATCTCAACTCTGTCCCCATCGCAGTCTGCAATCCTTCCCAAAATGAGAAGTAAATCGAGGATCTCTATAAGATATAATAGACACTGGAATCCCATGCAGTCGTACAATCTCTCGTATATACAAGTGTGCCATCGTCAAGTACGTACTACTCATGCTATAGGGTATAAAATGTGCAACTTTCGTCAAGTCGATCAACAATCACCCAAATAGCTTCAATAGTTCCAGTGCTTCTTGGCAAATGAGTCACAAAATCCATCGATATGTGCTCCCATTTCCAAGTCGGTACTTCTAAACTCCTCAATTCACCTCCCGACCTTCTCCTTTCAGCTTTGATTTGTTGACAATTGAGACATCGACGTACAAAATCAATCACATCACGTTTCATTCCCTTCCACCAAAACTGAGAGCGTAGATCCTTATACATCTTCTTGCCACCAGGGTGGATAGAATATCGACTACAATGTGCACACCGCAACAGACCCTAGCGCAACTCAGATGCATCAGGAACTACCCATCTATCCTTCATCCTCAAACTGCCATCATCAGCCACTCTAAAACAAGTATCTTGTTTCCGAGAAATCAACTCCTTCCACCGCTGAACTCTCTCATCTGTCATCTGTGCATCACGAATACAACCATATATATCAGGTTCAGCTAATAAGGTAAATACCTGGATAGGAGTCGTCGAGATATCAAAATCATATCCCAAGGAACAACAAGACATCATCATAGCTGATAAACGACTCACATCCTCTGCAGTACAACTCACTTTACGGCTCAGTGCATCAGCTGTAAGATTGGCTCGACCAGGATGATATTCAATCTCACAATCATAATCCTTCAGCAAATCTAGCCATCGTCTCTGTCTCATATTCAACTCGGCCTGTGTAAACAGAAATCTCAAGCTCTTATGATCAGTATAAATCGTAAACGAGGTACCATATAAATAGTGTCGCCATATCTTCAAGGAAAAGATAATGGCTGCCAACTCCAAGTCATGCACATGGTACCTTGTTTCGTGTGGTTTCAGCTGTCTCGAGGCATATGCCACAACATGTCGATCCTGCATCAAAACACATCCTAAACCATGTAATGATGCATCAGTATAAACAACAAACCTCTCGTTTTCTGTAGGAATTGATAACACTGGTGCAGTCGTCAGTCGGTGCTTCAACTCCTGAAAACTCCTCTCACATGCTTCAGACCACTGAAATCGCACACTTTTCTGGGTCAACTGTGTCAAAGGTCTAGCAATCTTTGAAAATCCTTCTATAAATCGACGATAATAGCCTGCTAAACCCAAGAAACTACGGATCTCTGGTACAGATGTAGGTGTAGAACACTGTAACACAGCTTCAACCTTCGTTGGATCAACTGAAATCCCATCTCTCGATATAACATGACCCAAGAAGACCACTCGATCCAACCAAAACTCACACTTACTGAGTTTGGCATACAACTGTCTATCTCGCAACACCTGTAACACTGAACGCAAATGCCCTGCATGCTCAGCCTCACTCCTGGAATATATCAATATATCATCAATAAACACAATAACAAATCGATCGAGATAAGGTTGAAATACCCTATTCATCAAACTCATGAACACAGCTAGAGCATTCGTCAACCCAAATGGCATAACCAAAAACTCATAATGCCCATATCTGGTCCTGAATGCTGTCTTCTGGATATCCTCCTCTCTAACTCTTATCTGATGATATCCTGACCTCAAATCAATCTTCGAATATACCGAGGTTCCCTGCAACTGATCAAACAAATCATCAATATGAGGGAGGGGATATTTATTCTTAATCGTTACCTTATTCAGCTGTCGATAGTCAATACAAAGCCGCATCGTTCCATCTTTCTTTCTCACAAATAAGACTGGTGCACCCCAAGGCGATACACTAGGGCGAATGTATCCCTTGTCCAACAAGTCCTGCAACTGGGCTTTCAACTCTCTCAACTCTGCTTGTGCCATTCTGTAAGGAATACGAGAAATAGGGGAAGTACCTAGGCATCAACTCAATCCCAAACTCCACCTCACGAACTGGTGGGAAGCCTGGAATCTCATCAGGAAATACATCGGCAAACTTAGCAACTACTGGTATCTCCTCTATTCCCACCTTCTTCTTCTTCTCTGTCACATCTACAGCATAAATAAGATAACCCTCATGTCCATGCTCCAATAACCGAGACATCCGAATAGCAGATACCAACGGAACACGGGGACGAGAACCCTTCCCATAAAATGTCCAACGCTCTTTCTCATCTGTATAAAAGTATACTACCCATTGATAACAATCAACCGTCGCACCATATCTCTTCAGCACATTAATTCCCACAATACAATCAAAATCAGTCATCTCTAGAATAATCATATCAGATCTCAGCTCATAGCCCTCATAAGAAATAATATCATCTGATATCATAGATACAACTGATATATCAACTCCAGAAGGTGTCGAAACAGAAAGAGGCATAGACAATGGAGACGAGCGCATATGATGCTCAACTACAAACCTCTTCGATATAAAAGTGTGCGAGGCACCAGTATCAATAAAAATATAAGCAGGATAAGAACACAAATAACACTTACCCGCTATCATCTCCTCTCGTGCCTCCTCTGCCTGCTCCCGGGTCAAAGCATACACCTGTGCCTGAGGCGGACCAGCTCCCTGCATACGTGGCTGTCCTCCAGAAGGTCGCGGTGTAGACTGCTGAGGTTGTCGTCCTCCTCTCCCTGAGGATCTACCTCTATCACTACTGGGCTCTCGATGTCCCTCACGACTAGGACACTGTCTGGCTATATGGCCCACATCGCCACACTCAAAACATGTGATCTCGGTCTGTGTACACTGTCTGATCAGATGAGGTCCCCCACAACGAAAACATCTCACTCTCTAGACTCTCCTCTCTGCCCCTGAACAGACTAGGGATGGGAAAAAATACCGAAATACCGAAATACCGAAAAACCGTACCGAAAAAATACCGAACTTACCGAAAAAATCGGTATACCGAAAATTTCGGTACGGTATCATACCGTACCGAAATTTTCGGTATCGGTACGAAATTTTTTTTTTCGGTATTTCGGTATATACCGAAATACCGAAAATAATTTTTTATTATTATTATTTTTTAAATTTAAGTTCGGTATACCGAAAAAATTTCGGTATACCGACAATTTTTTTGGTATATCGATAAAGTTTTCGGTGTCGGTACGGTACCGGTATGAATTTTTTTCATACCGAATTTTCGGTATCGGTATCGGTATGGAAAAATTCCATACCGATATTTTCGGTACGGTATACGGTACCGTAGTTCAGTACGGTATACTGTACCGTACCCACCCCTAGAATAGACTGAGAACTGCCCCCACAACTCTCAACACGTCGTGAATCAAATCGACGCTTCCCAGATGATGCTGAAGAAGAAGATGAACCCTTCTGATATTTAAAAGACTGTCCATGTGGTCGCAATGACTCCCTAGTCGGCTCTGATAATCGTCCCTGAGCCCCATACTCCTGCATCACCAACTCAGCCATCTCAGCCCTCGTCACTGCATCCTCAAATGATACCGGGTTGTTTGACTGCAAACGATCAAATAACTCTAACTTCAACCCTTTCAAGAAGTGCCTCATCTTAGCATGAACATTTGTAGCAATATGTGGCACATATTTCAGCAATGCAGAATACCGAGACTCATACTCAGCAACAGACATACTGCCATGTCTCAAATCCTCGAATTCTTTCTCTTTCTTCTGTCTGGCTGCTATAGAAAAATACTTATCAAGAAAACGAGAGCGAAACACATCCCAATCAACAGTACGGCCCTGAGCTCTCAATCCGGCCTCAGTCGTCTGCCACCACAATAGTACATTCCTCGAAAGCTGAAATGTAGCCAATCGTAACCAAGCAGACCTAGCACACGGAGCGGTCACAAATATCTGCTCTATCCTCTCAATCCACTCCTCTGCTCGCTCACCAGTCTCAGAGCTATCAAGTATCGGTGGAAGATAACTGCTGAACTGTGCCAAAGTCAACTCACCAGGCAATAAAGGCTGATCTGCAGGTGCCTGTCCCATAGGAGGAGGTGGCAATGGATTCATTTGTCCAAACCCACTGTCAACCTCATCTGTTTCCTCGTGTGGATGTATCTGTTCTCTAGCTGCCATCACTGGAAATCAAATTGTTAATCATATCATTTAACAATTACAATCCAGTAATTATCATCACACCTTTCGCACGAAAGCACACGCAACTAAAGAACAATCAATCATATCGAAAAATCATCAATAACAAGTCAAATGCACAGACACACGCAGATAATATCGCATCCAACTCCCTCATCACAAACCCAACTCCTAACCATCCCAGACATCTAACATATGCTCTGATACCACTAAATGTGGCGTCTCCAAACCTCGCCACGTAATCATACAACATATGACATCATATGCATAAAAATTTTCTTTTCGACGACGTAATAATATAATGCATATACGACAAAATAATGCCATCACCATACTATCTACGTCAGTGTAGTAGAAACAGTTTAATAAATACACACATACAACTCAAATAAGACAATGAACCATATTGTTTCTATTTACTATTAACTACAGGACTGTTTGACTAGACACACCTAGTCCTTCACCACTATCCTGTTTCACGCATAGTCCTGTAACCTGCCCAACAGAAACAGCCCTCAAAGGGTGAGCATACACAACAATGATCATCAAAATACATAACAGTTATATTATCAACAATATAAAATATAACTGGAATTATAACAGAAATACCCCCTTTGCTGTCTCTGGACAATCAAGCCATCAACAACCTCAACAATATCACAATGCAACAATAACATCGACGATACGTCGCACCCCAACTCCGGCGACAGCAATATCGTCGAACGAACAACTACATCGACGATACGTCGCACCCCAACACCGGCGACAGCAATATCGTCGAACGAATAACATCAACGATACGTCGCACCCCAACTCCGGGGACAGCAATATCGTTGAACGAACAGCATCAACGTGAAAACATCAACGAAACGTCTCCCAACAACGATAGTCAACAATATCAACAATAATAAACAACAAAAAATATAATATCAAATCACCCAATTCCGGTGATTTATCATTGTTCAACGCAATAGTATTCATCAATACTAAACAATAACAACATATGCTCGTACGTCAACACGTACCTGATAATCGAGTATATATAAAATCTGTCTATTTCTTTGCTCCTGAGGCTTGTGATGTATCTAAATAATTCAACGACAATATCATATCATTGTCACCGTATCAACACAGTTATAACAGCCTCAATATATAACATCAAATAGCTCAACAACAATTAATTCAACAAAATATAAAACTCGATTTTAAATTCGTATTGTTCAACAATTTAATATTCTGGTGTTTTTAATTCACCATACTACAATCAAATACACTCTAATTAATTAACTTCAAATAATAGGCTATTTTACAACATCCGTCAATTTACGAAAACTTTATATCAACGTGTAGCCTATACTTCGTAGACTCCGAATATATAATCAGAATTAATAACAACTGAAAAACAACTCTCCTAATCTTAGTCCAACGATTAAAAATCCCTAATTAAAACAAATTAGGAATAATTCAAAATAACACCACTATAATCTTCTCTACTTCGTTAAAATCATACACTATTCAACAATCTTCAATTTCAGTATGATTTAACAATTTATCGGATTTATTCCAGAAATCGACGAATTTCAAACATCACCAAAACTACAAAATTTATACCTCAAATCGAAGACCCCGTGTCAACGATCCCAGAACTGAAGTCGGTTCGTCGATTGGATAAACCGATAAGCCGCAAAATCAAAAAGAAAATCAAAACACTATATCACCTCGTATCTGCTCTCACCTCTCTGTCTCGTTTATCACATATGAGTTTGGTGGAATTCAACGACTCAAATAATTAATTAATTTTTTATTTATTTTTTTAATATTATATTATATTATATTAATAAAATAATATAATATAAAATAATGTAATATATTTAACATTTTAACAACGGTACATCCCTTTGGACCACTCAAACGATCAAATTTTTCAAAACTCAAAACATGAAACTTCTATATCTCAAGTTTTTCTACGTTATATCCAAATTTCAAATCATTTGGACTTCATATGATCAAAATATGTCATATTTTCCTCTTTAAAAATCATTAATTATTTAGTAATCTCACATTACTAAATCAACAAAATGTGATATTTACTTCAGGGATTACAAAAAGTGTCTATTGGCTTGTATTTTAATCCTTGTCAGCATTTTTTTGACAATCGTAGAGTGTTGCGATCAGCTTTGTATTGTACACTATTGCGATCTATTTTGTTTGCTGGTGTAAACTGAAAGTGAGCAAACTGGAATCTTTTAAATTGAGTAAGGAAAACTGATAATCTTATAAGAACTATTTTAGTTTGAGACTGTATCAGTTTTGTTCCACTAGACTAGATTAATATATATTATCAATTCAAAAACAAGGTTACACATAATATAGTGGTGTATTTTTAAAAATTTACAAATATACATACAAAACCACACACACACAGATATATATATATATTACTTAACTTTTAAATAAGTAAATTTATCTGATGATATAAATTTTAAAAAACTACTTAACTTTTAAATAAGTAAATTTATCTGATGATATAAATTTTAAAAAACTATTTCAAACTGAATATGTTATCCATGTCAATTAATTTTTAATTCAAAAAAATTAATAAAAATAATATGTTATAATTATATACAAAATCTATATAATTCTATTAAAAAAGATTTACAAAAGTTTATAAAAATTTTGCAAAAATGTTTTACAGGAATCCACTATATGAGATTGTGTAAAAGGCAATAAAAATTTATCAACTACACAAAAATCAATCATTTAAAAAAATCATTAAATATTATCAAAATTCTGAATTGAATACACACCACTTTGTAAATATCTGTGCTTCAATCCGACTCGAACGTCGAACCCACCCAAGTTGTCACCCTTAACCAATATAAGTATCATTTTTCAAATCCATTTTTTTCCCCCAAAATCAGATTTTCCCACCTTAATCAAATCAGTCAAAAGTAGATGTGAATTTAAATTGTCAAACGGGATAAATAAAGTCCAGGAATTAAAAGACTGGTCAAACAAAAAATTGTGCAAAATCATATCATCCAATATTCACGTATTATTTATCACACACGAAATACAACTCACTCTTTTCTATCACAACATATGCTTTATAATCATCAAGCAAACACCTCTTAATTAATTTATTCCCTCTCATGCAAACGAAAAATAAAAATAAGAAGCATGAGATACTGATAACAAACACACACAAATTAAGCTCTTATACAAGAGATAGGAACAAGGATAATCGGGGCGGACTCAGAGATTTTATAATAAATTCACGATTCGCTCCTACTGAGTCCGTCCCGACGACCAAGGCGATTTAATAAGCATCAGGGTGTGCATGGAGGTGATCTTCAAGAGCCTTGTATAAGGCCTTCGCTTTCTCTTTCCCTTCCTTGATCTTATCTTCGGTGATACCGTGGTCATCGTGTTTGGTATGGTAATGGCTTATAGTCTTGCAGACAGAGCCGCCATCAGCGGAGGCTTCGAGCTTGAGAACGTAGGAAATGGATTCAAGATCTTCGCCTAAAACATCGCCTTCAATGATAGAGTACTTGTACACATGATTTGCCTCGTCGATTTCATCGACCCTGTGTTTCACGCTCTTGTGATGGCTACCTGCGTTATTATACATATTTTATAAATTTTTTGTTGCAAAAAACCAGACGACAATCGTGATAATCTTTCATACCTTCGCCAAAAGTGACCAATTTGATGCTTCCAACGCCACCGTCTCCTTCAATATTTTTGATGCTTTTGAATGCCTCAGGCAAGACCTTGGGGATGAGGTGGTCGCCATCGTGGACGAGGGCCTTGAACAACTTGGCCGGTGGGATGGAACAGATGACTTCATCCTCGTAAGTGATCAAACCCATTATGAAATACAAAAATGGACTAAACGAACAAGACTTGAGTTGTATATTACAAGTGAAAGAAGTAATGTTTTGGGTGCATAAGAAATGAGGAAAAATGGGCTTTTTATAGAGAGAAAAAGAAACTTGCTCAAGATTGATGACAAGTGGAAAACAAATAAGAATCAATGAGGATATACTTGGTATGATGAAATGAGTGAATACATTTCAATCGTAGAATTTGAATAAATATATTATTTTATTTTTATTTTCATTTCGTCCCAAAATTCACTCAATCTTTATATTATTTCATTCATGTCAAATATATCATAAGAATATTATACATTGGAATTCAATTCATCGTTACTATAGTCTTTGTAATGATCATGCTCTTCTTTTTCGTAGAATAATCAAAGAATTGAATGATTATCTGTTGATGTTGATGTGTTGAACCTTTTGCAGTGAGAATGGATATGCTTTTCATTACACCTTAAGATGAAATTTCCATGGTATATACCTTCGTTGAAAGGTTGACATAAGAAGCCAAAAACAACACCAAACCTCTTAATTAAAGTTTTTAACCACATAATATATATATATATTTTAATTAACCACTTTATATATATATATATATATATATATATATATATATATTATATTTTAGGTATGGTAGTCGTAATTGTATTAGAATTTACGTATAGATGGAGATAAAAAAGTGACAAGAAAAAAGTTATGATATGAAAAATGGTTCTTGTAAATTTTTTTTTGTTTTCTTGTTTCATTGTAGTGGAAATTTTTAATTACGGCAAGTGGACAGCTCTCGCAGCGAGAGTGAACTACTCTAAATATTGTGTGTTTTTGTGTTTATTTTTTTTTTATCGTTTTTTTGCTTTCGGTAATTAAAATAGGACAACAATTCCTAACCGGGTCTACACTGATTTAAAGTCAAGTTGAATCTATCAGACACATGATGGCAGAAAAACTTTCTCGGACACCAGTTTTTATCCATTCATAAATTAATTATATATTTTACATCCGCTAATATAATATGCGTTTATACAATTATTTTGGAGGTGAAGAATTCACTCGATTAATTTTATCGAATTAACTAAATAAAGTGCAAGTTTTATATGAGATGGCCGACTTGTTCCATAACTAGAATGAAAAGTAAAAATTTTAGCACAAGGATTACAATTTTTATTTAACGGATCGCGTATGAGATATCTCAAAAAATTGACCAATAAAGCAACCTAATAACAGGTTTTATGCAGAATAAATGCATTTGAAATTAAAGATTTGAAGTTCAATGTAAAGTCCAAAATGCGATAACGTAATCCGACTGCATGCAAATCTAGGAAAAATAGAAAATGCTTAATTAAATTGTTTTAATTACGTGAATTAAACGTGATAGACATGTTTACATGTTTAAAATATGGTTTTATATTAGAATGCATAAAAATGTGCTTTTAAGGGTTTTTCGAGACGCTATCGAGGAAAGGAGACAGGGGATCATAGACGGAAATATTTTTATTAAATGATTATTTTTACTTATTTAATATATGGTATATTTAAATGGAATTTTCAAAAATGATGGTTTTTGAGATGTTTTTACACGCCCAGTCGTATTTTAAACCGATAATCGATTTTTGACAAAAATAAGAATTTTTTGGGACCTCAACTAATATTTTCGAAAACTTTCCTAAAGAAAATATTTTTCCTACACTATAATGGGCTCTTAATGGGCTTATTATAATAACATTATTAGGCCTAAATTCCTACCCAATTATTTATATCAAAAGATAGAGGAATAAACCTAAAACACTTCAACCACATGTTTAAAACACTAGAAATCTAGAGCTTTTCTCCTCCATCAGCACACCCACACACATACACGTTTTTTCGAAGCAAATCCACATGAAGTTGAAGCACTACAACAAAAACACCAAACGACAACGGATATTATTAGTTGTCGTAGCTGCCAGAAAACCGTTGTAACTGACAGTTTTGTTGAAAGTGCTTTCAATGATAACGGTTTTAAAGCGATGTCGTAGCTATCATATTACGACAGGTTTTTCAAAAAACGTTGCAATTAGCGACGGTTTATGATATACCGTCGTCAATTTTATCGACGGATTTTGACTAAGCCGTCGCTCATTAGTGACGGTTTAACATATACCGTCGCTAAAATTATCGACAAGTTGTTGACTAATTAGCGATGGTTTAGAGAAACACCGTCGCTAATTAGCGAAGATTTAGACATAATTCGTCGCTAATTTTTTAAGTAAAGTAAAAAAAAATTACTTTTATAATTTAATAAATATGCCAAAAAAACTTACAATTTGACTAAGCTAATAATATTCATGATATTAATTAACACTTAGAAATTTATCAAGAATTGAAGCGAAAAAACTTACCCTAAATCGAAACTAAACTCGTGTAAGAGAGAAAAATTTATCGTAGATGTGGACGGTGTGGAGGAAAATGGACCGAAAAATGCGAGTATTTATAGATAATTTGTGACGATTTTTGGTAAAACCGTCGCTAATTGTTTATTAAACTGTCGTTATTAGCGACGGTTAAGCAAAAACCGTTGCTATTAGCGACGATTTTTGTTTAAACCGTCGCTATTTTAAAAATTGCGACGGTTTTAATAAAACCTTGGCTAAATATAGCGACAGTTTACGAAAAATTGTCGCTAATTTACTACAACGTTTTACAAAAACCGTCGTCGTAATTCTAAAAAAACCAGCTCAAAAACACATATAGACAACGGTTTACAAAAACCATTGTCGTAGCCTAAAAAATCGGCTCATAGACAATGATATTTAAAAACCGTTGTCGTAGATACATCAAAGACAACGGTTTTTAAAAAATCGTTGTCTATGAGCGGATTTCTTTAGGCTACAACAATGGTTTTTGTTGAAATCGTTGTTAAAAGGAAAAACAGAACGGTTTTAATAAAAAACCGTTGTCTTTTGAGTGTTGTTGAAGGTATATTTTCCTGTAGGGAAGGGAAATTTTAGCAAGCTTCTCCCTCGTCTCTCCGCCAACGTCCATCGTATCAAGGATTGTTTTTCGTGAGTCAAATACGCAAAGGCACTCCTTAATCTTCATTTACTCATCGTTCATATCATATTATGTGTATTTAACATGATTGCATGAAAATATGATACACCTTCTTATAATTTCGTTTTAATAACAAAATATGAACAAAACTTGAGTTTTTATCTTTCTACAATCATCATTATGATGCACAAAGGGGCTGCCATGATAGGGCTATAGAAGGAACGTTTTTCAACATGTTTAAGGGTCCATAGATTCAAGGTTTAAGGGCTAGACAGTAGGGATGCAAGAGCTGAACGAAAATTGGGTCGTAAGTAGGTTAGGGTTTCGATTTGGTGGCTAGGAAAGATTAGGATGCTAGTTGTTGTTGGGATGTGTTCAAGGGTCCTACAGGGGACTTGTCATGGTCCTAGAGGGGGCTGTGCAAGGGCTGGAAAGGGAGCTTAAGGGCTGCACGTTTTTATTGGTTTCAACAAGATCTAGGGCACGCTTTTGGAAAATTGAAAGGGAGAAGCCACGCGGGGTGCTTTCCAGGCAAGGGGCTGGGCTCGTGAGGGTCCTAGCATCGAGCCATGGTGGTCCACGCAAGGCTGGAGAGGCTAGTAGAGGAGGGGCGCACGGCTAGGGCACAACCTAGCCGTGGCCGTGCGCAATAGGAAGAACCATGCACGTCCTCGTGCATGGCTCGCTAGGGCTGGTCCAAGTGGGTCTTAAGGAGTTCAGTCTAATTCCTAGGAGGGTTGGTCAGGGTTTAGTACAATCGGTTAGGGTCTAGGATCAAAGTGATTGATGAATTGTTAGTGCTAGGGTTTGTTTAACAAGGGCAGCAATTTTCAGTAACATTCTAGGCCTTTCTATGGGTTTTAATTGGCTTGAT
This sequence comes from Primulina tabacum, assembly GCF_025594145.1. Classification (NCBI taxonomy): domain Eukaryota; kingdom Viridiplantae; phylum Streptophyta; class Magnoliopsida; order Lamiales; family Gesneriaceae; genus Primulina; species Primulina tabacum. The sequence goes on along the minus strand of NC_134560.1, from coordinate 32,359,502 downwards.
TTGGGATGGAAAAGATTTAGTAAGGTGAAAATAAGCCATGATTCAAGCTTGGTTAAGTTTCGAGTTGATTCGGGTTAAAACCGGGACGTAGGTTGAAGTTTTAAAACAAAATGGAAAATTAGTCGATGAGCTTAATTTTATGTCTAAGAAATATTTATGGGTGAATTTTAAGGTGTTACGTTAAATTTGGATGGATTTGGGTTGTCGTTTTAAGGTCTAAGGATAAATTGGGAAAGTTAAGGTTTCAGGGGCAAAACAATCATTTTACACCTGAAAAATGTTAGACATCCTGACAGTGCCCTGAATGCTGTAATGAATGATAAAATATTTATTTTAAAAGATTATCGAATTTTATAATGAAAAACGATAAATGCTCAAAAACGTGTTGCATGCTTGGTTTAAAAGAAAAAAGATATTGTTTCATATATTTTTATAAAGTGATGGAACCGAGGAAAAATGTTTTGAAAGAAGTGATTTAATTGTGATGGTAAAGAATTGGGGAATCATGCGGGGCAAGGCCCCAGAGGGAGCCCGTTTATGGGAGAAGGCCCCAAAGGGAGTCAGGCGATCGAATTTCCACCGAAAGGATATGTTGATATGTAAGGCCAAGGCTCAGTTGACGGGCGAGAATGTCGTTGCTATCCCTGCCGACTATAGGCCAAGGCACATAACGGAAAGTGGTTAATGTTGCCTCATTGCTGGTACCATGGTTACAGATGAGATTGATCAATCGACAAGAGGATGAAAGGATGGTCACAATTAATTAAAGGAATTCAACTTAAAGGAAATGTATATATATATATATGTTTATGATGAAAGAAAAAAATATGATAAAAGGAAAAAGGGTTAAAGTATGCATATTCATGAAAATCTATTTTTTTATTAAGAGTATTTTCAATGTTTCTTGTGAATGTATAAGTATTACTTGTTATAACGGTTAAGGTTCACTGAGTCGATAGACTCACTAGGTTTGAATGATTCAGGTGAGGATGTGTGATGATATGGGAGGACTTGATCGTTGAAATAGCTGGACTGATGGTGCACATAACCTGAGGACTTTTGCTAGTTTTTTCCATATTAGTATGATTTTAAATATTTTATGACTTTTGATGCTTTTGAGAGAATTAAGATGTTTATGCTTTTTTTGAAAAGTGCTAGGTTTTAAGTTTTGATTGTCGGTGTACGATTTTTATGTTTTGCACTATTTTTTGGATTTTCAAATAATTAATCGATGAGTTTATTTTAAATGGTTCAAAGTATTATATATATGTGTGTGTGTGTAAGTATATTCGGCCGAAAGTATTTTAAGAAAAGAAAGAAAAAAATCTAGTACATTTTAAAATAAAACTTAACCAACATGCATTCGAATCTAGCCAATTTGCTGCTGAGGGTTGGATTAGATCTCTTGAAGCACACTTCCGTTATCTGAATATGGGGGATGCTGACCGAGTGAGGTGTGCTACTTATATGCTTCGAGATGATGCTTCTCTTTGGTGAGAATGAGCGAAACATTGTATTAATCTAGCCACCCTCACTTGGGTGCAATTCAAGAACACCTTCTATGAGAAGTATTTTACTGCTGACGCCCTAGGACGCTTGAAGAAGGAGTTTATGAGTCTCCATCAAGGAGACATGTATGTGGCTGAATTTATTAGGAGGTTTGATAGGGGTTGTCACTTTGTGCCCCTTATTGCTAGAGAAGATTCCGAGAAACTAAGGCACTTCTTAGATGGCCTTCGACCTACTACACGCCGTGATGTTATGTTGATGCGACCGACAGATTATGTAGCTGTCACTGCTTGTGCTTTCCAAGTTGAGCAAGCCTTAAAGGATATTGATTTTGATTTGCAGCACAAGAGGTAGTAGCACTAGCAGAATTCTCAACCGAATAAGCGGCAACTTACAGGACCTCCTGAAGCTCAAGGGTGGCAAAAGCCCCAAGGTCAGCTGAAGAAACCAAGGAAACAGAAGCCACCACAGTTTGGAGCCCCAAAACCTGAAGAGAGGCCACTGTGCGAAGAATGCAATCGCCCACACTTTGGCAAGTGCATATGGGAAACATACAAGTGTTCTATTTGCAAGGAGAAATGTCATAAAGCCATGGATTGGCCCAAAGAATAAATGACCCACTGTTGGCAGAGCTTATATCATGCATGCTGAGGAGGCTAAAGCAAAGCCATACACTGACTCTGATTATTGGTAACCTAGTTGTTTAACGTTTTTACATTGCTTTTATTGCATGAAATGCTAAAGTGATTAATGGAACTGCTTGGGATAATAAGAACTTAGAGGAAAATAGGTCGCATGGTCTACCTGAGTTGGATTTAAGAGATGACATTGAAAATTATAAAAATTGGACATAAAATATAAGCTTTAATGATGTAAAGGAATGAATTGAACCAAATTAAGAATTTGCGGGCTTAAGAATGGAGGAACGAAATTTGGGGCGTTGATTGCAAAAATAAAAAATTTTAGGGGCAAAGATGCATAAACCGAGAGCTTTAGGGTTTAATTGCACTAGGCCGAGATTTCAGGGGTCAAATCGTAAGTTTTAAAAAGCCCAGGGACTAAAATTGAGATGACAAAAATTATAAGGTGAAATCTGGAAGTTTTGAAAATTCAGGGACTAAATTGCAAAGTTTTGAGAGTTCAGGGGCTGTGTTGCGAATTCTAGATAATAGAATTTAAGGACCAAAACAGCAAATTCAAAGGGGATATGGCTGAAATGGAGTGAATCCGAAATTTAGTGGGGCGAAGACGCAATTTTTCGAAAATTTTAATGACCAAAATGAAAGAATTTCGAAACTTTAAGGGGCTGAAATGCAATTTCAAAATTTATTTTGGCTAAATCGTGCATTTTCGAGATTTATTAAGGATGGAGTGTGGTCATTTTCAATAAATTTAGGTGACGAATGATAGAAATTCTTTAAATTTTCGAATCGATTGGATTTAAGGGAATAGTTCAATATCGAGATCGACTATGGGTTCCTAGTGACGATTCAATGAGAGGTTATTATGAAAGAATCTCATCATACTCCGTACTTCATTCATTCTGAAGTGCGGAGATGTACAAGGATTTGCAGCAATTATAATGGCGGTCGGGCATGATGCGAGACATCTTGCATTTTGTGTCCAAGTGTTTGACATGCCAGCAAGTTAAGGCAGAGCATCAGAGGCCACCAGGAAAGCTTAAGCCACTTCCTATTCCTGAATGGAAATGGGAAAATATTGTGATGGATTTTGTAGTGGGATTGTCAAGGACTATCAAGGAATTCAATGTCATTTGGGTAATAGTTGATCGTCTTACGAAATCAGCGCACTTTATACCTATTAATACGACATTCACCATGACACAGTATGCAGAGCTGTATATCCGAGAGATAGTCCGACTGCATGGAATTCCCGTGTCCATTGTTTTGGACAGAGATTTGAGGTTTACATCGTCTTTCTGGAAGAGTCTACATGCAGCAATGAGAACAAAATTGTTTTTCAATAAAGCATTTCATCCTTAAACTGATGGTCAGTCTGAAAGGGTAATTCAAATTTTGGAGGATCTATTCCGAGCTTGTGTAATCGATTTCTAAGGAAGTTGGAACCGAAGTTACCTCTAGTAGAGTTCACATATAAGAATAGCTACCAATCGCCTATAGGTATGACTCCTTACGAGGCACTTTATGGGAGAAAGTGTAGATCACCGATACATTAGGACGAGGTTGGTGAAAGAGGAGAATTTGGTCCGGACTTGATCAAGCAAACAATAGAGCTAGTAGTCAAAATCTGAGAAAGGATGAAGACTGCTCAAAGTCACGAGAAGAATTACGCTGATAAGCGAAGAAGGGAGCTAGAGTTTGCAGTGAATGACAACGTATTCGTGAAAGTAGCACCTATGAAGGGTGTTATGAAATTTGGCAAAAAATGAAAACTCGGTCCGAGGTTCATAGGATCGTTCAAAATTTTAGAGAAGATTGCGACATTACCTTATAGAGTGGCGTTGCCACCGACGCGAGCTGGAGTGCATAATGTGTTCCATATTTCGGTGCTGCGAAAATACATGTCGAGACCTTTACATGTACTGAATCATGAACCTCTGCAGTAGACTCCAAATATGTCATATGAAGAAATGCTTATACAAATTCTAAATAGGCAAGAAAGAAGACTCTGAAATAAGGTTATTCAAATGGTCAAATTCAAGTGGCTAAATCAGTCGGAGAAAGAAGCTACTTGGAGAACATGAGACTGACATGAGGAGTCGCTACTCGGACTTTTTCGATGAGTCTGAATTTCGAGGACGAAATTCATTTAAATAGAGAAGAATTGTAAGGTCCAAAATACGATAACGTAATCCAACGGCATGCAAATCTAGGAAAAATGAAAAATACTTAATTAGATTTTTTAATTGCGTTAATTAAATGTGGTAAGCATGTTTATATATTTAAGATATGGTTTTTTACTAGAAAGCATAAAACTGTTTTTCAAGGGTTAGTTGAGACACTATCGAGAAACAGAGATCGGGAACCATAAAGAGAATTTTTTTTATTAAATGATTATTTTTAATTATTTAATATATGGTATATTTAAATGATATTTTCGAAAATGTTAGTTTTTGAGATGTTTTAACACGTCGAGTCGTATTTTAAATCGGTAATCGATTTTTGACGAAAATAAGGACTTTTTGGGAACTCGACTAATACTTTCGAAAACTTTTCCTAAACAAAATACTTTACCTACACTATAATGTGTCTATTATAATAAGGTTTTTGAGCCTAATCTCCTACCCAGTTATTTATATCAAAATATAGAGTTTCCTAAACCTAAAACACTTCAACTACATGTTTAAAACACTAGAAACATAGGGCTTTTCTCCTCCATCAGCGCGCGCACACACACACACACATTTTTTTGAGGCAAATCCACGTGAAGTTGAAGGGAAATTTTAGCAAGCTTCCTCCCTCGCCTCTCCGCCAACGTCCCTCGCGTCAAGGATTGTTTTTCGTGCATAAAATACGCAAAGGAACATCTTAATATTCTTTCACTCATCGTTCATACTATATTATGTTCATTTAACATGATTGAATTAAAAATATGATATACCTTCTTATATTTTCGTTTTTATGGCAAAACATTAACAAAACTTGATTTTTTATCTTTCTAAACTCATGATTATAATGCACAAAGGGACTGCCATGATAGGCTATGGGAAGGGACGTTTTTCACTTGTTTAAGTGTCCAGAGATGCATGTTTAAGGGCTGGACAGTAGGGATGCAAGAGCTGAATGAAAATTAGGTTGTAAGAAGGCTAGGGTTTCGATTTGGTGGCTAAGAAAGAGTAGGCTCCTAGCTGCTTTTTGGATGTGGTCAAGGGTCGTAAGGGGGTTTATTCTTGGTCCTAGAGGTGGCTGTGCAAGGGCTGGAAAGGGAGGTTATGGGCTGCACGTTTTATGGATTTCAACAAGAGCTAAGGCACGGTTTTGGAAGGTTAAAACGGAGAGGTCGTGCGTGGTACAGTTCTAGGCAAGTGGCTGGGCTCGTGAGGATCCTTGTATCGAGCCATGTTGTTACACGCAAGGCTGGAGAGGCTAGTAGATGAGTGGCGCACGGCTAGGGCACAACCGAGTCGTGGCCGCGCGCCATAGGAAGAACCATGCACATCCTCGTGCATGGATCGCTAGGGCTGGTCCAAGTGCGTCTTAAGGGGTTCGCTCTATGTCCTAGGAGGGTTGTCGTCTAGGATCGAAGGGATTGATGAATTGTTAGGGTTAGGGTTTGTTCAACAAAGGCAGAAATTTTCAGTAACATTTTAGGACTTTCTATGGGTTTTAATTGGCTTGATTTGGGATTTTAAAAAAAAAGGTTAGTAAGGTGTTAATAAGCTATAGTTCAAGTTTGGTTAAGTTTCGAGTTGATTAGGGTTAAAACCGATACGTAGGTTCAAGTTTTAAGAAAAATTGGGAAATTAGTCGAGGAGCTTAAGTTTATGTCCGAGAAATCTTTATGGGTATATTTTAAGCTGTTACGTTAAGTTTGGATAGATTTGGATTGTCGTTTTAAGGTCTAAGGATAAATTGGGAAAGTTGGGTTTTAGGGGCAAAACAGTCATTTTACACCTGAAAAATGTTAGACGTCCTGATAGTGCCCTGAATGCTGTAATGAATGATAAAATGTTTATTTTAAAAGATTATCGAATTTTATAATGAAAAATGATAAATGCTAAAAGACGTGTTGAATGCTTGGTTTAAAAGAAAAAAGATATTGTTGCATATATTTTTATAAAGTGATGGAACCGATGAAATTTTTTTTGAAAGAAGTAATTTAATTGTGATGGTAAAGAAATGAGGAATCATGAGGGACAAGGTCCCAGAGGGAGCCCGTTTATGGGAGAAGGCCCCATAAGGAGTCCGGCGATCGAATTTCCATCGAAATGATATGTTGATATGTAAGGCCAAGGCTCAGTTGACGGGTAAGAATGTCGCTGATGTCCCTGCCGACTATAGGCCAAGGCACATAACAGAAAGTGGTTAATGTTGTCTTGTTGGCTGGTACCATGGTTACAGCTGAGATTGATAATCGACCAGAGGATGAAAGGATGGTCACAATTAATTAATGGAATTCACCTTAAAGAAAATGTATATGTATATGTTTATGATGAAAGGAAAAAAGATATGATAAAATAAAAAAGGGTTTAAGCATGCATATTAATGAAAAGCTATTTTTTTTAATAAAGTATTTTCAATGTTTCTTGTGATTGTATATGTATTACTTGTTATAACGGTTAAGGTTTGCTGAGTCAATAGACTCACTAGTTGTGAATGATTCAAGTGATGATGTATATGATGATATGGGAGGACTTGATTGTAGAACTTGCTGGACTGATAATGCACTTAACCTAAGGACTTTTGCTGGTTTTTCCATATTAGCATGATTTTAAATATTTTATGACATTTACGACTTTTGATGCTTTTGAGAGAATTTAAGATGTTTATACTATTTTCGAAAATTGCTAGTTTTAAGTTTGGTTATCGGTTTACGATTTTATGTTTTACACTGCGTTTTGGATTTTCTAATAATTAGTCGGTGTTTATTTTAAATGTGCAAAGTATATATATTAAAAAAAAAACGAATATGAGACATTTCATTCAAATAACTCAGTCCTATCACATTCAGTATTATATATATATATTCAACAAGAAAACGAATATTAGACATTTCATTCAAATAACTCAATCCTATCACATTCAGTATTATATTATACGAGGTACGAACAAACTAGGGCGGAGCTAAAAATTACGGGTGGCCCAAATTTTTTTTAAAAAATTTGGACGTAAATTTTGTATAATTTTGGAATAATATGATATTAGTTCGGGTAGATCAATTTAAAATATTAAAAAATTGTAGAGTTTAAAATTCTAGCCCGGGTATAGCCATATTTCTGGCTCCGCCTCTGCGAACAAATGTTAAGGAGACTTCAAATTTTTATTCTTTTTTATAAATTTTAAATAAAATAACCACTTTTTTTCTCTCTGATGATCTTTTCTTAACCATAATTTTGAGAATTGACTAACATGTTTTAGATCACTTTGTAATCGAATATTTAAGTTACATTATTTGTATTGTTGTTGTTTGTGTTGTTGCTATCATTAATAAGGAAAAAATAATAATGTCCCCACAATTTGTAAAAAGTTCAATAATTAATTAGCCACGTAACCATTATTCATATCCCGCCACCACCGACTCTCTTTTTTCCCAGCCGCCGCCCCGCCCCACCACCAAAGACGACGAAATAACTAGTGGTAATATCAAAGAAATTAAAAAAAAAGAAACTTTAATTTTATTTACTTTAAATATTTCAAAGTTTTCTTATAAAATATTATTTTATTTTAATTTTTGATTTTTTTTTTCAACTGCATTCTATTTTTTTTTTCTTTACTTATCTTCGCACGTGATTCATATATACATATTTGAAAATTCTGGTGTTAAATATTTTATTAAATTTTTTTTTGAGAGATTTTAATTTAGAACTTTAAAAACGTTTTTATAATTTTTTAATGAGTAATGTGATTATTCAATTTAAAAGCACAAAAGCATAGAAAATGATATTTTTGTAAGGATAAGATGAAAATTTATTAAAATTTATTTAATGACATTTTTTATTAAATAAAAATAGAATATTTTATAATTTGAGAAAACTGATATTTTTGGTTTATCAAAAAACATACCATGATATCCAAATTTAGTAATTCTAAGCTCCTAAAATTTAATAATACAATATAGTACAGATACTATAGATATATTAGTTACCAAATTAAAATTTTATTTTATTTTAGATTTTTTTATTATCGTATTTATTGGAAGTTAGATTTTCAATTGTATGTCTATCAAACATAAAATACAGATAAATAATTTTTTTTATTTGTTAAAATTAAAAATTATAAAAGAATGGCACGTATCTCTTTAAACAAATTATTATATATAAAAATAATAGCAAGCGACTAAGACATGATCCTAACCAATGAGTCCTTTCGGTTGTTTGGAAAAGGAGTTGCTTGTGTGTCTCTCCAAGCTCTCTTTTGTCCTCAGCACAAATTTGTGCCTCGACACACAATGTTGTATCTAAAGCTGTAAATGAGTCGATTTACTCGAACTCGAGTAACTACTCGAACTCAGTCAAGGCTCGACTCGAGTTCGAGTGGCTCGAGCTCGTTCGAGCTCGAATAGTTAAGTGAGTCTGGTCGAGTAGTTCACGAGTTACTTGTCAATATATATATATATATATATATATATAATAGTTAGTGAGTCTGGTCGAGTAGTTCACGAGTTACTTGTCAATATAATATATATATATTAATATATTTAATAGTTAGTGAGTATGGTCGAGTAGTTCACGAGTTACTCGTCAATATATATATATATATATATATATATATATATATATTAATATATTTAAAAATTAAAATCTAGTTTTTCGAGTTGAAGCTCAAGTAGCTCGATACGTTATCGAGTCTTACTCGAGCTCGAAAATTAATACTCGAATCGAGTCGAACTGGATTTGAGTATTTCAAATTTTTTCTAGTTGAGCTCAAAAAGTGTGATACTGAGTCTCGACTCAACTCGATTGCACTTCTAATCGTATTTATAGGATACTTGTCTTGTGTTTTATGGACCTATTTATCTCAATCGATCATATGGTTCATCATTAGGGCCTAGCTTCATATTTTTCATGTCGATTTTCAAACTCGAAAGTACATAAAGTGGTTCAATAAAAACTTGGTTAATCCTCTCCTATCTCGATGTTGCATTACCTGTTCATAGATCAATATACTTCTCATTAACGTTCCTTCTATTTAACTATGTTTTATGTTGGTGTACCGTTTTGTCACACCCAAGAAGCATCAGAAGTTTTAAAAATTTTAGTTTTGACGTTCAAAATATTTTTTGAGCGTCGTATGATTTAAATAATTCATAGAGTTTTTATATCTGATTTACATGTGCATATTTGTTAAGATACTGTTATTACCCTTAAGTTTTGGTGATTGACAAAATCAAAACGGAGCCTAAATGTTTCAGGAAACAACTGCAATATATCTTGTATAACAGGAACATTTCAACTGCTTGGATCTCAACCGCTTGCAGCAGCTTGAAGAGTTTCAACCGTTAGAAGTTTTCCAACCGGCTACTTAAAGGCTTCAACCGGTTCATTTAAAGGAGCTATTTATTGAATACTTAATAAAGAACATACTCTGACCGGCTCAGAGCATTCAATGGTTTTGCACTGCAACAAATCAACCATAGCTTGCTCCAGTCCCGATAAAGATCTTCATTTATGTCACTATCCCAAAATGGAAAGATCGTTCAAAAATCCTACAAGTTCTACGAAGCTAGCAGTTACTACAAAAAGGTTATCTAACAGCGACTCTTCAGATGAACGGGATTCAAAGCTGCACAAGCAAATAGAACATTAAGTGTTTTAGCAGCTGGTAGTGACACATCATTTCAACGCTGCAGGTTTACGTTACATATCATTTGCCGACCGTTGCACTGATGGACTATATAAATGAAGAGTCGAAGAATGCAAAGTAGTCCGCTGACTTTTGCAAATGACATACAAGCTTTTCAACCGCTACATTCATTAAGCTTGCATACTTGAAGATTTTGAGCACACTAAAAGTTCCATACTTCATTTCTGATCAATGTCGCACTCATCAGAATCCATCTAATCTTTAAGGATCAATTTCGTGCTACTCAAACATACTATTAATTTATATCAGTAACCTTTGGTTATTTGATTTATTGAGTGGTCTGGTGAACCGAGGGTTCTTAAATATCCGCAAGAGTAAAGTGATAATTAAGAGTTCCAAAACAGGCAGTGTGATAAATTCTGATTGGAGTGGACTTTTGCAGCAGTTTGTAAAGTCAAAGTCTTTTAGTGGTATCCTTCCTGAAGAGGAACAATGGGTGATATAGGAGTTTTATCTCCAAACATCCATAAAATCATGTGTCTTTATTTTCTGCAAACTCTTACATTTTGAATTGTTTCTTGTTAACAAGCTAGCCAACCGGTTGTAGCTGTCATTAGAAATTCTGAACTGTCTTCTGCACTTTTTAAGTGGTTCACATTTCTAACCGTTGAAGAATATTTTCAACCGCTTAAAAAAGATCGAAAACAGATTATAAAAACGTCAATTTCTTAAAGAGTTTATTCAACCCCCCCACTAAACTCTTTCCCGGTCCTAACAAGTGGTATCAGAGCTGGTTTCTTGAACTTCGATATCTACAATCTATATATGGCATCTTTTAACAAGATTCTCATGTTTTCAAAAGAAGACTATGATGATTGGAAAAGTCGTATACAGGTACAGTTAATGGCTCAAGATGATGACATGTTGTATGTCATCACATATGGGCCTATGAAAATTCTGAAAGTTAATCCAGCTGTTACTATAACTGAAGGTGCTCTCCATATGATGGAAAAACATCGATCTGAATGGACTACTGAAGACAAGAAGAATGCAAACTTTGACAATGTGGCCAATGATATCATTTACAAAACTTTAGATAAAAATATGTTTGCTAAAATTAAAACTACTTTGGCAGCAAAACTGTGTGATGGCAATAATCAAACCAAGGAGAATAAACTAACTGTTTCAATGTAGAAGTTTGACAATGCCAAATTGAAGCCTGGAGAAACTTTTTTTGAGTTTGATGAATGGTTTAGAGATATTATTATTGAACTTATATCTCTTGGTAAAGAATATTCTAATCATGAAATTGCTTTGAAGGTGATGAGAGCTCTTCCCAGAGAATGGGATGTAAAGACAGTGGTTATGCCAGAATCAAATGACATAAACAAGCTAGAGCTTCATGATATTTTTGGTGATCTCAAATCATATGAGTTCGAGTTTGGAATTCGAACTGAAGAGAACCGTCTACCTTTCAACCAACAAGAACTCTTGCTGTAATCAAAGTGACTCTTCCGGTCGAAGAGTCTCCAAGTAAGAAATCAGCTGAGCAATTAAGCAATGAAGCTATGTCTCTGTTTGTGAAGAGTTTGGTAAATTCATTCACAAAAATCAACCTAAGTTTGTTAAACCATATTAAAAAAGACCATATAGATGATGGTCAAGCATGCTTTAACAATGGCAAAAAGGGACATTTTGTTGCAGAATGCAACAGGCCAAAGAAGGATGAAAAGAAATCGGCTAAGAGGAGACGGTCCAGAGACTGACAAGAAGTTTGCCAAAAAGAAAGATCAACGAGAATTAACTGCTGAGAAAAGCAAGAACAAGTGGGTTGATTCAAACTCAGAGCAGTCTATCTCTGAGGAATCATCAAGTGAAAGTCATGATGAGACAGTCAAATTTCTCATGGCTGCTGAAGAATCAGAGACTACTGAAGATATGGTATTTGATTTTGACTCCTTAGAATTTACACGAGATGATCTTGTCACAGCACTGCATGACATGGTAAATGAGTTTAAAGGACATTCACAATGATTCGATGAAGCCAAGGGAGAAAACCAAGACTTGAAAAACAAGTTAACTCTCTCTAGCTGTTCACAGCAAAAGGAGGTTGACAGTTTGAATGTAACATACCGTACTTTTAACTATTTTAAAATTTGCGAAAAAATAAAAATTTTCTTAAATACAAAATAAACTTTCAAATTTGCATTAAATAACTTGCTCGTCTAAAAACATTTGCAATAAAACAACAAAAACCAAGTTTGCCAAAAGTAAAAATTGTTTAAACATCATAAACCACTTCATGAAAATCAGAGTATTTGAAACAACATGCATAAAAGTATTCATTTAACATGGGTGGTCCTCGGGTTTAGCCTCCTGCGTAGTCCAAGCCAGCTCAACATGTATAAACTGGAAACTGTATAAACTGGAAATAACAAGTAATACGTAATAAAACCACATGCATCTTTAAAATAGAGCGTACATACTTGAAACTTGAACATTATAGCATAAACGTAGACGTGCCATCATCATAAAACATTTCTTAAACATACTTGCATCATACATACTTAAGCACACATAACATCATTTTGCATAGAGATATGTTTCAAAGCAAGTGACTCATACATAAATGTGTCCTATCAGACTAAACCACAGTACTGGGCTGACATGAAAAATCCACTGCCACATACATGAGATCCCCGGTCATACTTTACCGGGTGGATTGGTCCCTGGTCATGCTTTACCGCTTTTCAATCCTGATCTAAACCCGATCATGCTTTACCGGGGTGGCGAGGTCCTCGGTCACGTTCACCGACTTCCAAACCCGTTCATAATTTGGTCACAAGATATTTAGCATACCTCAAAAACATAAAATATTTTCTTTTGCACGTCGAACATACTTACTTGGCGTTGAGGGATTCGTTGGATCTCGCTTGGGGACCACTGCTGCACGTACTAACTTAAGTTCAAACACTTATCTTTCATAACTTAGACGTATTAGTCATGCTCACACCCAAAATGATAAATTTCCTTATGACGTTCTAAATCTCTCGGGACTTGGCCTCTTTTAATCATCATAGTAAATCATTACATCAAACCATAAAACAATCCCTAAAAAAAATAAAATTTTTATTATTTTTTTAAAAGGGGTACATGGACCCCGTGTAAGGGTCCGGGTAGATGCTGAAATTTCGTATTTTGAAGGAAAAAAGGCACGTACCCCGTGTAAAGGTCCGGCAAAGGGTCCGCGTAGGCTCTGAAAACGCAAACTAACGAGAATCACTACACTTATGGCTTAATCCTCCCAAATTAATCATACGGACCGTGAACCAACACCTCGAGACTCATCATAGGGTACTATGGCATTGACTCAAACCCGTACAAACGTCCCAAACGACGATGCACACCAAACAACGCAACACAACCCGTAAACACGACGTTTTGACAACAAAACGCATCCTATGACTTCTAATGCAATCAAGTGCCTATCGACGCAAACTGACACCCCAAAAAAACCATCCCAACATCATACTCAACATACTTAAACGCAACAGCGATCACCCGTCGATCCCCAACAAAGCCTGCAACGATAAAACTTCAAGAACACATCAAGAACACCTTTTTAAAAAAAAAACGTAGTTTGAGCAGTCCCACAAAAACGATCATAACTCACTTATTTCTGAGCCAAATATTTCAAATTTACTGTCAAATCGAAGGTGTCAAAAAGTTCTACGTTTTATATGTTGAAAGTTCTTCCAAAAAATCGACCAAAAAGTCGCAATAATTAAAATGACAGCAACTTTCGAGTTTTAGATAAAAAACGTTTCAAACATCGATCCAACAAATTTCTGCTTAAACTTTGTACATCATACATGGATTTTTACGAATAATAAACATCACAACACATAATATGACGAGATCGATGCAGGAATAATAGAATATACATGCCTTTTGATATTTAAAATTATCGAACCGACGATACCGAAGTGGGGGAAGATGTAAGTGTTGATCCGGAACGATTTGTGGTTCTATTTTCTTGTAGAAAAGTGACGAAAACTTGCTGAAACTTGCAGAGGGCGGGCCGGCTGCTACTAGTGTTAAGAACCCTAACTTTTCTTCAAAAGAAATGAGATGGAAAACAAAGAAAATGTGTGTGTGTGATTAACATGAATGTGTGTGTGTGAAAAGGGTGTGTGCGTGAGTTAGTGGGGTGGGGACGGTTTTAAGGATTTAATTGAGATAATAAAACTCTAATAATCCATTAATATGCTAAATAAAAACACTAATGCCTCACTAATCTACTAGACTCCCTAATTGTTAAATAAAATACACAATTGATAAACCTTAAAAGTTTTGAAATCTTAAAAAACACTAAATAAATAAATTAGGCTTTAAAATGCTAAAAACTTAATAAATAATTTAAAATGACACAATCCTAACTTAAACTAAAATAAGACATTTTAAAATTGCCAAAATCGTCGCCGGTCTCTTTTCCTCGATCCCGTATCGAATAAACTCAAGAAAACATTTAACGTGCATCGCATAAACATAAATAATTTAAAATAATGCAATTTCATAAATCATGCATCTCAAAAATCATTTTAAATTTGATTATAATTTAAAAATTAAATAAATACATGGGATTTACGTGTATTGATTTTGGACTTTACATTGAAAGTCAAGATAAGTTTGTTAGCGGCTGAGAATGATGACTTGTGAAGGTTATTACATGCCACTTTGAAAGAAAAAAAATGGTTGATAAATGTAGTCAACTCATGGAATAAGTCCTCTGCTTCTCTGGAGAAGATGCATGAGATGCAGAATCGAGCCGGGGATAGAACTGGCCTTGTTTATAGCTTCAATGAGTGCAGTACTTCTGATGAACAAACTCAATCATTGCTAGATCAAGGAATTTCAAAATCAATTAAATTTTTCAGATCTAATACGATATATGAACATGATGGGCCTGAAGTCCACGTCAATCAAAATGTAAATTTTGAGAACTATGGAAAGCGACGTTGTCTAGGCAACGTCGAATCTGAGAGTTTGAAGTCCAACCGATCTTGGCTTAGACGCAGGCCGAATAAAACCACTCACAACAGTTCAGATTGGTCTCGCAGAAAATCCAGTTCAACCGTATATCACTCAAAAGAAATAAGACCTAACCGGTGGCTACTCCAGACACATGACAGGAAATAGACATCTTCTATCAGAAATCATTGACTACAAAGGACCACGAATCACTTTTGGCGATAACTCTAAAGGTAAAGCAGTGGGTAAAAGTAAAATTACACGTGGCAAAATAGTTATCAATGATGTTCTTTTAGTTGAAAATCTATGTTAGAATTTGATTAGTCTTAGTCAACTGTGTGACAACGGTTACACCGTTGAGTTTCAGAAGGACACTTGCATAGTTAAATATGTTGCAGGCAATATTATGTTAATTGATCTAGGAGAACAAAACACATATAATGTAAGATGGAATGATGACAACTTAAATGCACCTACTTGTTTTATTGCTTTAAATGTAAATAAAAATTGGTTATGGCATAAGCGGCTTAATCACCTAAACTTCAAGTCTATTGCCAACATTAGCAAGCTTAAAATGGTATCTGGTCTGCCTAATATTGATTTTGCAAAAGATAGAGTTTGCAATGCTTGTCAGCTATGTAAACAGGTTTGATCAACTTTCAAGAAGAAAGAAATGAACTCATCGGTTTGATGTTTGGAAATACTTCACATGGATTTATTTGGACTCATAGCAGTAATAAGCAAAGGGGGAAAGAAATATATACTAGTGGTAATTGATGATTTCTTCCGATTCACATGGGTAATTTTCTTGAGTTCCAAGGATCAAACCGCTGCCCAACTTATCAAACTTCTCAAGAGACTTCAGAATGAAAGAACTGTAACGGTGGACAGAATCAGGAGTGATAGAGAAACTGAATTCTTGAACCAACACCTGTCATCCTATCTTGAGAACCATGGCATCAAACATGAGCTCTCAGCTGCTAGATTGCCACAACAAAATGGTGTTGCTGAAAGAAAAACCACAATCTAAAAGAAGCAGCTAGAACTATGCTAGCAGAATCTGGAATCTCTAAGAGATTTTGGGCAGAAGCGGTCAATACTGCTTGATATAATAAGAACCGGTCAATGATCAACAAGAATCATGAAAAGACTCCATATGAAATCTAGACAGGCAAGCATCCCGAGATTGGATATTTCTGCATATTTGGTTGTAAGTTGTTGCGTATTTTCACTACCGCAAGTATACGGTGTCAATTTTTAGTACTGGTTTGAGTACAGATATCGATCCCACGAAGAGTAATTATTTAAAATTGTATATTAATTATCATAATTGACATAGCTTAACTTTATTTAGACAAATCAAATGGTTGGTTTATGATCAATTCAAAGAAAATAACAAATCCTGTAATTCTAACACGCAGTAGAAATTCACTGAGTAAATAAATCTAGAGATATGACTTCGTCTGGTTTTCCCTATGCTAAATCAAAATTAACTAACATGTTATTTAATTGCATCGTGTTTACTAACCAAGAACTCGCAAGTTTCCTATTTCCTTTTTCAAGTGTTAAATAGAATTGTATTACCTATTACCGATTTTAATATGTCTATTCAAAATCAAGTAACACGTAATAATGCAACCAAGGTTCTCTTATGAATTCGTCGGAGTTATACGTCTTTTGCACGTTATAAATATCTAACGATGTGATGTCTCCTATCCTAATTTCAATCACCTCTCTCGAGTGTTAGATCTTAATTATTATATCAATCGAATTATGGCCAGTAATTCAAAAGCATTAATGACAAGAAATCACAAATAAACACGATAAATTAATTAGATGAACAGTCAAAACGTCAATAACATAGGGTAAACAAAGACTACATCAATCTCTAGAAAATAGAATTAGTTCATACTCGAATTTAAATCAATACAAAACCTGTTTGTAATAATTAAAAACGTAAAAGTAAGAAACCGAATTAAGAACGTGTTGGTGAGAGATGAAAGTGCGTCTCCGTGTCCGGATCCATCGTCTTCTATCTCTGTTCTTCGCGCTCCGTCGTTGGCTCTCGCTTTTCCCTTTCAATCTCTGATTGCGGCCTGTGAAGAATTATTTTTCGGACCCCTTTAAAATCCACGCGAAACCCTTTTTAATTCTGAATGTAGCGCCGCGCGCATATGCGCGCCCAAGACTCGCGCATATGCGCGGGTCCTTCTGTATGTTGGCATTCTTCTCGTGCGCATATGCGCGCACAAGTTCAATGCATATGCGCGCTGCTCACTGGTATCGCCTCATGTCTCTCGCGCATATGCGCGCCATGAGTGGCGCATATGCGTGAGACTCACTGTATTTTACCTCGCTTCGATGCATCGCTGCGCGAGCCTCATTGTCTTCAGACCCGAGCGTCTTGCATGTTTCTCATCTAGGTGCCATTTTCACTTTCCTTCGCGCCCGAATGACAGTCTTACCTAGGTTCCTGCAATCACACCAAAAAACAACAAAAGCGCGTAATTCCGTCCAAAAAGACTAACAATCTATATGAAGTATAAGGATAACTTAAGTGCATAAAATGCACTTATCAAATCCCTTCAAACTTAAACTTTTTCTAGTCCCGAGCAAAATAAAATAAATAAAACATTAAATAGACTTGACTAAACACATCCTAAAGAAAGTAACTGAACGAACAAAAATTGTGGAATAAAAGGATAACCACTAGCTTCAGAGATTACAGTCCCCATCATATTGAATCAAGCACATGCCACATTACTCATAGTTCACGTGCGTGTGTGTTCTGCTATTCTCGTTTACCCACTCCAGAAGCCAAGATAAGTTCATAACTTTTCATCTCATAAAATTTTGGACTCCTCGACACACATGTAATTAGCAAAATTATAGAGACACACATTTACCTTCACAAATCAACAGGACTTGTAGGGTAACATTTGGCTAAACAAAGTGGTAATATGAAGACAATAATTAACCAAATGAAGTCCAATATCATGAGATGCGCACATGTACACAATCAAATTATGTGTCTATCGACGGCATTTTTCAAGTGTCCATAGGCTTAACTCTGACAACTCTTCTCCACTAGTATATTGGGTACGTGTGACTCGGTTAATAGGTCTTTTAAGCTTATAACGTTAGGCTATGGTTAATAGCTACAAATGAAGGTAGGGAATCAAAAGTGAGAGAAACCAATCAATTTATTTTCCAACACGCTTCTCCTTCTTCCTCTTATTTCACAACCTTCCTCTTATTTCACATCAACTTGCTTTGCCACAACATATTCATCATTTTGTCCTCTTTTTCGCATCAATATGTCATACTCTTTTATTTTGTATTCAACTTTTTCCTTCTCCCTTTTTTTTCAACATCTCCCCTTTTTTTTCTGTTCATAGAAATTCATTTCTTTCTTTTCATCTTTTTTCTCTTTTTTTTTTCCGATGATATTCTTATACGCACACAAAGGAGAATAACTTTTGTAGTGATACACATGTTCGTTTTCTCTCAGTTTTAGGTAGGTACCTAGTGTATATGCTCAAAAGTTGGTAGTTGACGTAGGAGTTTAGAATTGATACGAATGGGGGCTTTTGTGTGCCTTGGCACACTCCATTCGATTTTCATTAAGCTCAAACATGGGACACTAGGGTATAATATGATGTTATGGGTAGGCTTGAAAGGCTCAAACGTTCCAAAAATTGCCTAAATCAATCCCTAAGTCACACAATACCCGTATCTCGCCTCGAAGAGTGCCAAACCAAGTTCTAGATTACTTTCAATTTACCAATCAACAAACACAGACAGATCATGTTTTCGGGTATTCAAACAGAACAAATCACACATCTCATTCTCATTTAGGCTCAAAGGGCTAACAAATGACAAATTATTCAAGGAAAAACAGGCCCAACATATTTCAAAGACTGCCAGAATCATTTTTGTGTTAGTGAACATGCAACTCAATAACAAGTAATCAACATGCAGGTTTTGGAGTCCATTCATATATTCCAAATCACAAATCACATGAACACTCTCTTAGCATCGTATGTATCAACAATCATAGCAATCGTGAGTTAATGTGTAAACGGTTAAGTAAAGATAGCATGCATTTAGATTCGTAATCAAGGAACAACATGTGTTTCAGGTCAACTCTCCTCATTGTTTGGTTATCACCTTAATTCCACAATTCTAAAAAAATTTAACGACTAAGAAAAACATAAAGACTAAATTAAATATTTTTTTTAAAATAAATAAATGAACATCAAAATTAAACACTAAAGCATCAAATCATAACTCCCACGACGAGCGTCAGTGCTCGCCATCATCATATCATCATCATCAACATCTTCATCCATGTGCTGGGGTGGGGCTTGTGGAGGAGGTCCTGGATACTGTGGTGGTGGTCCTGGATACTGTGGTGGCCAAGCAGGTGGCTGGGGAAACATGGGATCCTCTGGACCTATAGGTGGGAACCGCTGAGCAAGCACGGACATGAAATCCATCATGTATCCCATGAAATGGTCGGTGCGGTGCTGAAGCGAATCCAGCACCTGGCGCTGCTCAACTAGTAGCCTCCTCTGGTCCTCCATCTCTATCTCAAGTCTACGAAATCGGTCTCACCTGTGCTGTCGGGCTGCCCCAGGTGGTGGTGGTGGGGGAAGCTGTGCCTGTGGTAGCTCCTCGTCATCTGGATTCTCGTGGGGCATATAAGAGGCAGCGCCAAAGAAGGCAACAATGGGAGCCTTCGGCTTAAGCACTTGCTCATCAGCTGACTAGGAGAACCGGCCTGTCTGCATAGCTCGGTAACAATGTGAGGGCATGGAAGGGCAACCGTGGCTAATCCTGTGCCGGTTCTCATGATCGATCCATATATTATTTTTCTCAAGTCAACAAATTTGCCCATCAAAATAGCAAAGAAAAGTGCAACTTTGTCTTTGGTTACATCGTGGTAATGCGAGGATGGGAGAACCCGAGCCAACAGAACGATGTCCACGCACTTGCATTGGGGCTCATATCGGATTTCTTCAGAGAGATTGGACCACTCGAGCTCATTTTCCATACGGCACCTGCCTGACACACGATCCGAATGACCTCTGAATAATTAACCCCCTCTTCTAGAAAGTCATTGTACTCGTCTTCGTCGAGGCTTGGCATCTGATAGATCCTGTTTGTCGTTTGAGAGTCAAACGATACCAATTTACCTCGCACCAGTACTTTCGACTCGTCATGCCGTATCCGCAGATTAGCATAGAACTCTCGCACAACTGAAATCACAGCATCTAGAGGAGGGTGAGCAAATTCAACCCATTGTCTTCGCTCCAGTTCACGCACAATCATACCACATACTATCGATAAATTAAATCCCCTCTCCGGGATTATGGACTGGGTCATCGAGCTCTCATAAACTTGCTGGGCTTCCTCATTCCAAAATCTGTGAGAGTCGAAGCTTGAAGAGGAGGAGGCGCCCTTCTTTGATTTCTTTTTCGATGCCATCAACTCAATAATCAAATATTACAACCACGCACTAACTCAGCCAACAGAGAAGCCAAAATTGAAGCTAATCGGACCCCAAAGTTGAACACTATGATTTCACCACACCAATTAATCCAATAAGCAATGCAATATACGACCCAGTCACGACTTTTCGAGAACAACAACAAGTGCCCAATTCACAATATTAAAGTTTCCCCAAGTTGCTTGAACCAATTTCTAACAAATCCTCAAATTTTAACAAAATCTGGAGAAAACCCCTTACTTGAACAAGAAGATGATCAGAATTAGGATTCCGGTCGTAAATCACGGCGGTGATTGGAGGCGGCAGTCGGCTTTCAGAGAAAGGGCGGCGATGGCGTGCGGTGTTTCGAAGGAAGCGGCTGGGAGGGTTTCTGAGAAGGAGAGTGTGCTTCTAAGAGTTGTTCGCGATCTGCCCCCTTTTTTTTTAAACTGAGTCGCGCGCATATGCGCGTCATGAAGTGGTGCATATGCGCAGAGGCTACTGTCTTTTTGGTGTCAATTGGCGCATATGCGCGTCCCTCATGGCGCATATGCTGCGGGACTCCACTGCCTATAGCGCGCAAGTGCGCGAGAATAAGACGCGCATGTGCGCCGATGGTCTTTGTCGGTATCCTGTATCCTCGCGCATATGCGCGCCCTTAGTGGCGCATATGCGCCAAACCTTCTGCCATACTCGCGCATGTGCGCGAAAATAAATCGCGCATATGCGCAGAACATCCTGTCCATAAGCTTTTCGAAATTTTTTTCTAAATGACCTGCAAAAATAAAACGATTCAAATTAATACTTGAAAAAAAATTAAAATTAATAAATAAGAAATTGAAATAAATTAATAAAAACAAAACGAATGCAAAAATAAATAAATGTGGGTTGCCTCCCACACAGCGCTTGGTTTAACGTCATCAGCCTAACTTTCTCATGTCTACTTTGGTTCTCCAAGTGGGATGTTGTCCATGTGTCTCACTTCACTCCCAAAATAGTGTTTGACCCTCTGACCATTGACTTTGAATGTCTCACCATTTTTGCATTTTAGCTCAATTGCCCCCATATGGGTACACTGTTTCCACTGTGAATGGTCCAGACTATCGTGATTTTAACTTACCAAGAAATAACCTCAGTCTAGAATTGAATAATAACACCTGTTGCCCTGGTTCGAAGTCTCGTCAAAGAATCTGCTTGTCGTGCCATCTCTTGGTCTTTTCTTTGTATATCTTTGCATTTTCGTATGCATCATTCCTGAATTCCTCCATCTCATTCAACTGTAACATTCGTTGCTCGCCCGATGCTCCCATATCAAAATTGAGCTTTTTCATAGCCCAAAATGCTTTATGCTCCAGTTCCAAAGGTAGATGGCAAGCTTTCCCAAAGACCGACCTATAAGGTGACATCCCGATAGGTGTCTTGTATGCAGTCCTGTACGCCCATAAAGCGTCATCTAGCTTGATCTCCCAATCCTTCCGGTTTGTCTTCACTGTCTTTTCTAATATTTGCTTGATCTCCCGGTTGGATATCTCTGCTTGCCCATTAGCTTGCGGGTGGTATGCCAGTGTCACCCTGTGCTTCACATCATACTTGGCCAATAGTGAGTTAAAAATTTTGTTACAGAAATGCGTACCTTCATCGCTGATAATGGCTCTAGGCGTTCCAAATCATGTGAAGATGTTCCTGTGGACAAACTTAACAACAACTCGAGCATCGTTAGTACTGGTGGCAATTGCTTCCACCCATTTGGACACATAATCAACAGCAAATAAAATGTAAGATTGACCAAAAGAGGATGAGAATGGACCCATAAAGTCGATACCCCAGACATCAAAGAGTTCCACCTCCAAAATATTTGTTAGTGGTAATTCATGTCGTCTAGAAATATTGCCAACTCTTTGGCATTTATCACATGACTTAACTAAAGTATAACTGTCATTAAACAGATTAGGCCAATAAGAACCACACTGTAATACCTTAGCTGCTGTTCTAGATGCTCCAAAGTGTCCACCGTAGGGTGAAGAATGACACTGCTCTAGAATCGTACCCGCTTCTTCCTCTGCTACACATCGTCTAATTATCTGATCAGCGCATCTCTTGAACAAGAAAGGATCGTCTCACAGATAAAACTTGGCATCATGAAGAAATTTATTCTTTTTTTGATAGGTTAAATCTGAAGGTAATTCTCCTGCAGCAAGAAAATTTGTTATATCTGCAAACCAAGGATGTGTAACATTTACCTTGAAGAGTTGTTCGTCTGGGAACTGACTCATTGATAACTCCACCTTCAGTTCTTTCTTCCAGCTCTAGTCGTGACAAGTGATCTGCCATCTGGTTCTCACAACCTTTCTTGTCTTTGACTTCAAAGTCAAATTCTTGAAGTAGGAATATCAACGTATCAACCTGGGCTTTGCATCCTTCTTGGCAAACAAGTAACGAAGAGCTGCATGGTCAATGAAAACCGTTACCTTTGTGCCAATGAGATATGTTCTGAACTTGTCGAATGCAAACACCACTGCTAGCATCTCTTTCTCAGTAGTTGTGTAATTCTGTTGGGCTGCATTGAGGGTACGACTTGTATAGTAGATAGCTTTGAACATCTTGTCCCGTCTTTGTCCCAGTGCTGCCCCCACACCATAGTCACTAGCGTCGCACATGAGCTCAAAGGTCTCCTTCCAATCAGGCACTATCATGATGGGTGCAGAAATCAGTGCTGTCTTGATCCTGTTAAATGCCTGCAAACAATCATCGTCAAAAATAAATGTAGAATCTTTCTCTAACAAATTACATAAAGGTCTAGTAATTTTAGAGAAATATTTAATATAACGACGAATAGAACCCGGCATGTCCCAAGAAACTTCGGATCCCTTTCACATTCTTCGGCGGTGGGAGATTTTCAATTGCCACAACTTTGTCTCTGTCCATTTCTATCCATCTAGCCGAAATTTTATGCCCAAGCACAATACCTTCTGAGACCATAAAGTGACATTTCTCCTAATTCAACACTAGATTCTTCTCTCGGCATCTCTGTAAAACAAGTGTTAGATTCTGCAAACAATGATCAAATGATGACCCAAACACAGAAATATCATCCATAAAACTTCCATTATTTCCTCGACCATGTCAGAAAATATGGCCATCATACACCTCTGAAAAGTAGCAGGTGCATTGTAGAGACCAAATGGCATTCTTCTGAAAGCAAATGTATCGTAGGGGCAAGTGAAGGTAGTCTTCTCTTCATCCTACGTTGCTATGACAATCTGATTGTAACTTGAATAACCATCTAGAAAGCAATAGTAATGATAACCACCTACTACATCAAGCATCTGGTCAATAAAGGGAAGAGGGAAGTGATCTTTCCTAGTCGCATCATTCAATTTCCTGTAGTCTATACACACTCGCCACCCAGTCACTGGACGAGTTGAAATCAATTCGTTATTCTCATTTCTTACTACAGTTATTCCTCTCTTCTTAGGCACTACTTGTACTGGTGAAACCCAAGAACTGTCATATATAGCATAAATAACACCAGCATTTAACAATTTTAATACCTCAGCCCTCACAACCTCTTTCATGGCTGTATTAAGCCTCCTATGATGATCAACATAGGGAGAATAGGACTCTTGCATCAATATTTTATGCATACAAATAGTAGGGCTAATCCCCTTTATATCAGCAATTGTCCATCCCAACGCAGATTTAAATTCTCTCAACACTCTCAACAACTTATCCTTTTCTTCAATAGTAAGAGCAGAGGAGATGATTACCGGATAGGATGAACTCTCGTCTAGGAATTCATAGCACAAGTGACTCGGTAAATCCTTTAATGCAGGGGATGCATTTCGTACCTCTTTACTTGCATCTTCAAGTAACTCTTCAAGTTGGGCATTAATCTTTTCTTTAGGTAGCGTATTGAGAGCAAGTAAATCCTCTCGCACATCCCAGTTCTCTTCATCCACTGTGGAAACTGATTCCAACAAGCATCTCTCTAAAGAGTCTTTTGTCATCCTACCTGCACCAACATGAGATACACATGAATCAATTATATCAATACTATTACAAGTACTTACCTCATTTGGTCCTTTAATGGTGTTGTAGATGTTGAACACTGACTTCTTTCTCCACCTACTCTCAATGTGAGCTCGCCCTTGTGCACGTCAATCAAAGCTTTCCGGTTGGCCAAAAATGGCCTTCCAAAGATAAGCGGAGTCTCCTGGTGTTCTTCCCATATCTAATGATGACAAAATCAGCAGGAAATATGAATTTGTCTACCTTTACCAGCACATCCTCTACTATCCCTCGTGGATAGGTAAGTGATATGTCCGTCAGCTGCAAAGTAATAGTGCTAGGTTTCACCTCGCCAAGCTCCAAAGTCCTGTAAATAGAAAAAGGCATTAAATTTATACTAGCACCCAAATCACATAAAGCTCTATTTACTCTAGAACCACCAATAATAAAAGGAATAGTAAAACTCCCTGGATCTTTGAGTTTCTGTGGTAGTTTTCTTTGGAGTATGGCACTACACTCTTCGGTTAGCTTAACGGTTTCAAATTCTTGAAGTTTCCTCTTCTTGGACATCACATCCTTGATGAACTTAGCATAATTGGGCATTTGCTCCAATGCATCGGCAAATGGGATGTTGATGTGTATTTTCTTGAAAGTTTCCAGGAACTTTGCAAACTGATCATCCAACCCTTTCTTCTTGAACCTCTGTGGATATGGAAGATTTAACTTAGGTAAACGTTGCTGCTCAATCACTTTCTTAGGTTCCTCCACTTTCTCTTCTCCAATACTTGCACCCTTTCCATCATTTTCCTCAACAAGAATCTCTACACTCTTTTCAGTAGGCTCTGGGATTCCGATTTCCTTGCCACTCCTCAATGTGACAGCTTTGCACTGTTCCCTAGGATTCACCTTTGTATTGCTGGAAAACTGTCCTCTATTCTGATCTTTTAAAGCATTGGCTAGTTGCCCAATCTGTGTTTCCAAGGATTTCATTGTGGCACTCATATTGCCCATGTGTGTCTCCATGTTATTAAGAAGAGACTCAGTTCTCGCCATTCTTTTCCCAGACTCAGTCACAAATGTATCAACTAGATCTTCAAAAGATGGCTTTCCTTCCCCTTTCTGTGTATTTAACCCCTGTGGAGGATTCAACACGTTCTTGTTGTTCGCATAAGAGAAATTCTCGTGATTCCTCAAACCTAGATGATAAGTATTAGGGGGAGGATTACCTCGATAACCTCCAAAACCACGATTTTTGATGTACTGAGCTTCCTCCACAACTGGATCTTCTTCGGCAGTCACCAGTGCTACTTCAGACGTAGATTGGCCTGCTTTGTTCATCGCTGCAATCTGTGCTGTCAATGCCAAAACCTGTGCAGTAAGTGATGTGATTGGGTCTACGGCATACACTCCAGCAGGTTTGATTGATCCAGATCTCTCACTCGGCCACTGATAACTGTTAATGGTCATCTGTTCAAGCAAATCATCGGCCTCATCAGGTGTTTTAGAAAAAATAGTACCTCCGGCGGCTGCATCCACATTCCCTCTAGTCGGCCCATCCAAACCATTGTAAAATAACTCGATTTGCACCCAATCTACATATCCATGATTCAGACACTTCCTGAGTAATTCTTTGTATCGCTCCCACGCCTCATATAACACTTCGAGCTCTCTCTGCCTAAAATTGGTGATCTCTATTTTCAACTGAGCAGACTTGGCAGGAGGAAAATACTTTGACAGGAATTTCGTAGCCAGATCTACCCATGTAGTAATACTCCCCAAAGGTAGAGATTGGAGCCAACTCCTTGCGTGATCCCTAAGAGAAAATGGAAACAGGCGCAATCGAATAATTTCATCAGAAACACCATTAATTTTTACCGTGTCCATGATCTCCAGAAAAGTTTGTAGGTGAAGATGGGGATCTGCAGTGGCTGCTTCTCCAAATTGGTTCTGCTGAACCATGTTAATGAGTGCGGGCTTTAGCTCGAAGTTGTTAGCAACAATGGTTCCGCGAGCTATTCCAGAGTAGTGAGCGTTGATGACTGGGCGGAAATGTTCCCGGATTGGCACCTCTCTTGGGAGCTCATTCTGATTATCTCTGTTTTCAGTCATTGCTTTAATTTTGTCTCTCCTTGCTTTCCTTAATCTCCTGGCAGTTCTTTCGATTTTCGGATAAAAAATCAGCAAGTCGGGATTTTGAAATCTTCGCATGCACTGCAAAACAGAGAATACTATCAATTAACAAAATAAATAAATAAAATAGAATAAAGTCTAAATTAAAGTAAAGACTACTTAGTAATGATATCAATATGCAATTAAATATTTTACTCCCCGGCAACGGCGCCAAAAACTTGTTACGTATTTTCACTACCGCAAGTATACGGTGTCAAGTTTTAGTACTGGTTTGAGTACAGATATCGATCCCACGAAGAGTAATTATTTAAAATTGTATATTAATTACCATAATTGACATAGCTCAACTTTATTTAGACAAATCAAATGGTTGGTTTATGATCAATTCAAAGAAAATAACAAATCCTGTAATTCTAACACGCAGTAGAAATTCACTGAGTAAATAAATCTAGAGATATGACTTCGTCTGGTTTTCCCTATGCTAAATCAAAATTAACTAACATGTTATTTAATTGCATCGTGTTTACTAACCAAGAACTCGCAAGTTTCCTATTTTCTTTTTCAAGTGTTAAACAGAATTGTATTACTTATCACCGATTTTAATATGTCTATTCAAAATCAAGTAACATGTAATAAATGCAACCAAGGTTCTCTTATGGATTCGTCAGAGTTATACGTCTTTTGCACGTTATAAATATCTAACGATGTGATGTCTCTTATCATAATTTCAATCCCCTCTCTCGAGTGTTAGATCTTAATTATTAAATCAATCGAATTATGGCCAGTAATTCAAAAGCATTAATGACAAGAAATCACAAATAAACACGATAAATTAATTAGATGAACAGTCAAAACGTCAATAACATAGGGTAAACCAAGACTACATCAATTTCTAGAAAATAGAATTAGTTCATACTTGAATTTAAATCAATACAAAACCTGTTTGTAATAATTAAAAACGTAAAAGTAAGAAACCGAATTAAGAACGTGTTGGCGAGAGATGAAAGTGCTTCTCCGTGTCCGGATCCAGCGTCCTCTATCTCTGTTCTTCGCGCTCCGTCGTTGGCTCTCCCTTTTCCCTTTCAATCTCTGATTGCGGCCGTGAAGAATTATTTTTCGGACCCCTTTAAAATCCACGCGAAACCCTTTTTAATACTGAATGCAGCGCCGCGCGCATATGCGCGCCCAAGACTCGCGCATATGCGCGGGTCCTTCTCTATGTTGGCATTCTTCTCGCGCGCATATGCGCGCACAAGTTCAGCGCATATGCGCGCTGCTCACTGGTATCGCCTCATGTCTCTCGCGCATATGCGCGCCATGAGTGGCGCATATGGCGAGACTCACTGTATTTTACCTCGCTTCGGTGCATCGCTCGCGCATATGCGCGAGCCTCACTGTCTTCAGACCTGGGCGTCTTGCATGTTTCTCATCTAGGTGCCATTTTCACTTTCCTTCGCGCCCAAATGACAGTCTTACCTAGGTTCCTGCAATCACACCAAAAAACAACAAAAGCGCGTAATACCGCCCAAAAATACTAACAATCTATATGAAGTATAAGGATAATTTAAGTGCATAAAATGCACTTATCATAAGTGTTTCATACATATCAATTGGAAAGACACGTCTAAACATTTTCGATGTTAAATCCGATAATGGTGTCTTTTTGGGATACTCAGTAGTTAGCAAAACTTATAGATTATACAATCAAAGAACTCTAACTGTTGAAGAATCCGTACATATTGTATTTGATGAATCATCTATTTGTCATGATAATAATGGTAACAGTATTCATGATTTAAGTAACAAATTAGATGCTACTAACCTCGACTCTAGCAGTGATGATAAGATAGATCTGAGAAGAACGGTTGAACATGTTTTCGAACAAAATCCCACCGTCCAGGAACAATACCAACAGAAGGATGAATCGGTGAACAATCACTAGCCAGAAATTAATCAGATAGAGGAAGAAATGATGGAACAAGAAGATGCAACTGCTCAACCAACAGAGCCGAATCCATATGGACCAAGCCTCCGGTGGAATAAGAATCATCCACTCGAGCTTGTCATCGTAACCCGATTGCTCCTCTTAGAACTAGAAAGCAAATGATTGATGAATTATGCATACATCATTTGTCTCTCAGATAGAACCTAAGAAAATTGATGAAGCACTAAATGATACCAATTGGATAGATGCTATGCAGAAGTAACTAAATTAGTTTGAAAGAAGTAAAGTATGGCACTTAGTTCCTCGACCAGATAATATGCATGTAATTGGCACTAGATGGGTTTTTAGAAATAAGATGGATGAGAACGGTTCGATAGTAAGTAACAAAGCTAGACTAGTGGCACAATGTTATAGACAGGAAGAAGGTATTGAATTCGATGAATCATTTGCTCCTATTTCTAGATTAGAAGCCATTAGAATATTTCTTGCATTTGCTGTATTTAAAGAATTTAAAGTATATCAAATGAATGTTAAATCAGCATTCTTGAACGGTTTGCTTAATGAGGAAGCATATGTTGAACAACCACCTGGCTTCCTAAGTCATAATCATCATAATCATGTTAATAGGTTAGATAAAGCATTGTATGGTCTAAAGCAAGCACCATGTACATGGTATGACACTTTAACCAAGCTCCTACTCGATCATGATTCTGCAATTGGAACATTTGATAAAACATTGTTTAAATTCTCAAATGATGATCATTCATTATTTGTACAAATTTATGCCGATGATATATATTTGGATCAACTAAACCAAAACTTGTGAAAGATTCTCCAAGATGATGCAGGATTAGTTTGAAATGAGCATAATTAGAGAATTAAACTTCTTCCTAGTATTGCAAGTGAAGCAGTTAGAAACTGACATTTTTATTAACCAAGCCAAATATACAAGAGCTATGTTAAAGAAGTTTGGTATGGAAAATTTTTCTAAAGCAGCTAGCCCAATAAACTCATCAATCAAACTTGATAAAGACGAAGGGAGAATTTTAGTGGATACAACTATGTACCGAGGATTTAATGGTTCATTACTATATCTGACCGCTAGCCGGCCAGACATCATGTTTGCAGTATGTTTGTGTGCGCGTTTTCAAGCTAATCCTATGCAATCACAATACACTGCGGCTAAACGCATCCTTACATATCTTAAAGGCACTATTAATGTAGGTCTTTTGTATCCCAAATACTCAAGTTTTAATCTTGTGGGTTATTCAGATGCGGTTTACGCAGGATATAAAATCGACCGGAAGAGCACCAATGGTTCATGTCAATTTTTGGGCGATAGAATAATATCTTGGTTCAGCAAGAAACAAACCTCTATTGCTACGTCAACCGCTGAAGAAGAATATCTTGCGGCTGGGAGTTGCTGTGCACAATTACTGTGGATTCAACGGCAGCTCAAAGAGTATATATGGAATTCAAACCGCTGACTCTCATATCTTCTGTGACATCACAAGTGCAACAGCCATTACATATAATCGTTTTATTAAGAGAACATGTCATGAAGAAAGAGATTTGCCTTGAATATGTTCCAACAGATCCGCAGGCAGTAGATATATTCACCAAGCCTCTACCAGACGCTAAGTTTTCTTATTTCCTAAATATTCTTGGATTAATTGATTTATCCTGATTTTTTTTACATATTAATGTGATGTTTATTACCTGGATTAAGCGTTGGATAGAATTAACAGAAAAATTTGAACATGAGACAAGCAATAAACAAAATAAACTTTTATTCATTAAATCAGGCTTTTCGAGTAGTGCATCTGATAAAAACTAGTATCAACTTCAGTACAGTATGTAACAAACTACTAGAATGCGTGAAACATCACTTTGCACCATCGTGGTTGGTGTAAGGGATGATTCCACAGCTTAGTCCTATTAAGAACGAACAATATAAGTTCATTCTTTTTGGGCTTTTACATTATTTATTTCCTTATCTACAATTGTCCTCCAGACAGCCATCTAGATGCCTAGTCCACCCGTGCAGGTCCTCTGGAAGTCATATGAGAAGGAAATCCTTCTCAGGACCTTCTGCTCTTTGTAGAGCATCAAAAGGTAGACACCTTCACCCTTGAAAATGTCTGCAGCATGGGGGACGCCGAGGCGCCGCTAGTATTTCCTCTCCCGTGCCACAAGTTTCCTTGTGGCAACAGGTCCTCTACGAGGGAGACATATCTCCCTATAGAACTGCAGTTCTTAGAGCTTGGACCAGGTGGAAAGGGTCCTCTCCAAAATGATGTCCTCATACTTCAGCTTGCGGACGACAACGATGGACTGCTAGAACTCTTCAGCTAGATCTAGCTATGTAGAACTGCTGGCTTTATCCATATCTTGCTTTGGTATAATGTTATTTGTCTCTAAAAAATTTTCAGTGGTTTCATTTCTAACTTTTTTGCTCCCATTTTTATACTCAGACCATATGAAGGGTCGTAATAATTATGGAGACAGTTAGATTGACAAGAGAATGCAAAGAGTCCTTTGTCAACTGCTGAAATCATTATGTTAATTGACGTTCCAGTCACTGAGACGGTCACTACACAAAATACACCCGGCTTCCCGGAATCTCAACAAGAAATTCCTGTGAAAGACATACCCATTCAAGAGTCTGAATTAGTTGTACCTAGTCTCTCGACACATATTGGTCTATCTGAAGTACCTCTCATCTCTGTCGAAGAAGTTATGCAATCTCTTTCTGACTTTGATCTAGGAACAACTCACATGGAGATCTCCTCTCCTCCCAAGTCTGAATTTGATGTTGATCATGCTAAAGGTATTTCACAAGAACTATCAGTATCTTCTCATGTTGTATCCAAGGATGACACTAAAACTGTTGTTTCCTTGCCTATAATATTGTTTATTCATGAGGATCCCTCGATCGGTCTTGTGGCACAAGAAGTCCCCAATGAAGCAATTCCTATTTCTTTCATTGCTTATGACAAGGCGGTTAATGTAATTGCTTCCAAAAATCGATGAACCATATCCATTAAAGTCAACTGGGAAAGCATCCTCCTCCCGCCTGGCTTCCATTAGGGCTAGAATGACTTCTTCATCGGACCACTTTGAACCAGAGGAAGAATTTATTGAGGAAGACGGCCAGAAGTTAATTTTGGACCGCCTGGAGCTTATGGATAAATCGATTATTGCCCTCAATCGGAACCAATTTGATCTTAAGGAAGATTTTCAGTCTATGAAATCTGACATCTCCAAGAAATTTCTCGCAATGA
This sequence comes from Primulina tabacum, assembly GCF_025594145.1. NCBI lineage: Eukaryota > Viridiplantae > Streptophyta > Magnoliopsida > Lamiales > Gesneriaceae > Primulina > Primulina tabacum. The sequence goes on along the minus strand of NC_134560.1, from coordinate 32,327,660 downwards.
AATGTAGTTTTCCCTCAAACAAGAACGGCACAATTCCTCACATTACATGTGCACCGAGCTTTCAAGACAGGTATCTAGATTACAAGAACACGTTGATCAGTGTATGGATGCCCAAGGAGCTCAATTTACTGAAATCGTGAATTTTTTACAAGTTCTGATGAAGCTAACAATTACTATAAAAAAGATATCTAAGAGCAACTCTTCAGATGAACGGGATTCAAAGCTGCACAAGCAAATAGAACATCAAATGTTTTAGCAGCTGGTAGTGACACATCACTTCAATGCTACAGATTTATGTTACATATCTGATGGATCGGTTCTAAAACCTGTGAAGGTGCTTTAAACACAATATTCTCCATGAGCTTCAATAGCTCGTGTTCTAAGAATGTAAACATTGATTAATTAAATCTAGTTTGGTGTTAAACCAAGCGGAAAATACTCGAATTAATCCTTCGTTGATAAATATTATTAATTTGAAAGTCTTTTAACTTGTGTAAATTGAATAACTGAAATAACGGGAATCAGTTCTTGCATATATCAGTTTAGTTATGGTGAGAACTGAATTAATAACTGCTCGAACTGATCAAATCAATTTGAAAATAGAAGTTAAACAGTTACATACACAAGATATGTTTATGGATTTTCGAAGACTTCAATTGCTCCTACGTCACCCCTTCTACCATCTCGGGTAGGATCCACTAGAAGACTTTGATTTATATACAATGTTTTGTACAAACCCACTCAGCTTAAGACTTACACTACTGCCTAACTGAACTCCTAGCCTAGACTGAGGGCAGCAACTTCCAGCCAACACTTGTTTAACGTTTATGTGTTAAAGACTACATACAAAAGTTTATTATCTTTGTACAAGACTCACTCAACTTATCGATACATTTTTGTGTGCGTGTGTGAGGACTGATATATGAATATAACACGAAAGTGTTCTCACACACTAAGGGAAAAATGCTTCTAAACTAAGCTGATAACACTTTGAAGTGTTCCCTCAAATATGGGCTTATTGCTTCTGTAAACAGATATGAGCTTATCGTGCCCTTCTTCTTTTCACACACTGATATATGCATGTGTCTTGATAGTCTTGATCTTGTTTTATAGAGGCAATGTGACCGTACATCAAGACTAATCAAATATATTCGTTGCAATTTGAATTCGTTCCTCAAAATATGTTTGTACCTTCCAACAACCATTCTCTAACATTTTGGCTTTAAACTCTGCTACAACGTTCATTATTGTTCTTTGACTGGACAAAAGCTTTTCCGTAATGCACAGAGCTGGATTTCATTTGAATAATCTTGTCGTGTTCTGCGAACTAAATGATTCCTAACTGATGTTCTGAACTGGTTTGGTGAAACCAGTTGGCACATCAATTGAACTGATTTCACTGCTTCAGTTGAACTGGTCAGCTGGTCTCTTCATCAGTTGAGCTCTTCATCAGCTGGCCGGGCTTCTGAAGGTCTTCTGCTGAACTACCTATCAGTTGGTCAATCAGTCGAATTGGTATTTGATATATCAGTTGAGCTGGTTCAGTTTGAGCAATCAGTTGGCACTTCCAGTTTGCGTTTTTATAGCTTCAGTTTGACTCGATAACTGATCAATTCGAATCTTGATCAATTTTAGCTTCTGCGAACTTAGATAAATTCATTAGAAACAAAATAACAAGTTTTGTTAACATCAAAATCAAGGTTGCGAACAAGAAATGTTCCAACAATATCCTTTGCCGACCGTTGGACTGTTGGTCTATATAAATGAAGATTCGAAGAATGCAAAGATCCCGCTGACTTTTGCAAAGGACATACTAGCTTTTCAACCTCTACATTGCCACATCATTAAGCTTCCATACTTGAAGATTTTGATAGCACTAAAAGTTCCATACTTCATCCCTCATCAAGCACGCACTCATCATAAATCTATCTGATCATTCAAGGATTAATCTCGTGCTACTCAAACATAATGTTTCTTTATATCAGTAACCTTTGGTTTTTCATTTACTGAGTGATCAGGTGAACCGAGGTTCTTAAATATCCAAAAGTGTAAAGTGATCACTAAGAATTGTGATAAGCCCTGATTGGAGTGGTCTGTTGCAACAGTTTGTAAAGTCAAAGTCTTTTAGTGGAATCCTTCCTGAAGAAGAAGAAGAAGGGATGTCGTAAGAGTATTATCTCCGAACATCCATAAAATCATGTGTTTTTACTTTCTGCAAACACTTACATTTTGAATTGTTTCTTGCTAACATGCTAGTCAACAAGTTGTAGCTGTCATTGGAAATTCTGAACTGTCTTCCGCACTATTTAAGTGGTTCACATTTCTAACCATTCGAGAAAAGTTTCAATCACCTAAAAACTATTGAAAACAAATTATAAAAACGTCAATTTCTTAAAGAGTTTATTCATTCCCCCTTTAAACTCTTTATCGATCCTAACAGTATTGAACTGTAATGTCACAAAAATTTGAAAGTCCACGTGAACCACATGCATGCAAGTTATCAAATTTCTTATGTATTTTAATTAATTTATTTTTAACGCATTAATGCATGATTTTAACATGAGTATATATGTTTAATTCTTAGTTTATTAAGATTTCATAATATAAGGCTTTTAGCAGTTTTTCACGCTCGAACGAGGAACGGAGATCGGAGACAATTAAGGAAAAATATTTTTATTAAATAATTATTTTTAATTATTTAATATATGGTGTAATTAAGTGAGATTTTCGAAAATGGGCCTTGATGGAATATTTTTACTAACCGGGTCATATTTTTAACAGGTACACAAAATTTAGCGAAGTCTGGGGACTTTTTGAAGACTCGGGCAATATTTTAAAAAATATACCTAAATGAAATATTTCTTGGGAGTGTTTTTGGGCTTATTGGGATTATTTTATTTCTTAATGATCCTAAAATCCTTTTAATCTCTTTATTTTTAATTAAAGGTCCATTAGCACTAATTATATTATTGAGCCTACACTTAACCCTAAACCTAATTTTTTAAAACCCACTTAGGTGTTAAAGGGCTGTACACGTTGAGGTGTTTTAAGGAGTTTGGTTGGCTTTGGATCGAAATTTTGAAGTCCAGGGGTAAAATGATCAATTAGGGTTTTCAGGGGCAAAATGATCATTTTGCACTCGGGTCTAGTTAGCAATCCTGGCAGTGCCCTGAACAATAAAATTGCATGTTTAAAAGGTAAATGATATCATGAATATGAATTTTTAAAAAAATACAGAAAATACGTTGCATGTTTGGTTTTAAGAAAATGTACGCATATGCATGATTTTTATAAGTGATGAATACAATGACATGTTTTGAAGGAGTGGAATTGGTTGTGACTAATACGAACACGAACACCAACACGAACATGTAAGGCCAAGACTTAGTGGATGGGTAATACTATCGCTGATGTCCGCGCCACCAGGTACCATGGTTATACGTAGATGCATCCATCAAATTAGAGCTGATACAAAAGTCACAACTAATTATATGAATTCAATTAAGGAAAAGAATATGTATATGATGACACGAGATGACATTATTTGATATGAATATGTTTTCATTCCTTATATCAGGAATTCTTTTTGAATCATAATACTGCAATTCCATATTTGAAATATCTCATTTATGTGTTTTCTATTCTAGAAAATATTATGCATAATTAAATTATTATCAACTTTTGATAATACAATATTTAAACACACACACACATATATATTTATAATTTAAATTAAATAGCTTTTATTTAATTAATCAATTTATTCTAACTCTTGTAGAATGTTTCATGAGAATTTTGCGCTTAATCATCACTACAACTAATATTATAATTTATTACTATATTCTAAATTTATTAAATAAATAATTGTGAAATCATTATAACTTCGATTTACAATCAGACAACGCTCATATGTCAAGGGAAAAAATCTCGTTCATATAATAAAAAATGAAAATTTTGAATGACAGCATTTTCCATTGATTCATTTTTGGCAACGGCTAGTTTTGTAAACTTCTTCACTAAAACAGGCGCTTCACTCTCCTCAACTTAATCAGCTGTTAATCTAACTTCCACATATTCCATTACATGTAATCAACTTATAAACTCCTTTATAAGCAATTTGTTTGATTTCATCAAACTACAGTAGTCATATTCAACTTATTGGACTTGACTATCTCAATGGGAACACTTAATACAATACTTGCATGACTCTCAATGGTTTAGGGGTGTAACTAGTCGTGGGTTCACAACTTCATGTGATTCAGAACAACATTTGTTCCTATTCTGACTTACCCTAATTAGTCTCATTATTTTCATCAACATTTTGATCAAGAATGTCAGAACTCGAGTCCGATTGCACCAATAATATCATGGTATAAGCATTTAGTAGGATCACCTCATGATCCCCTAGGTATCCCTGATAGTTCCTACAAGAACCTTGAGTTGTGGTTAGCGTACAATACAGTCCTTATAATTGATATATCATGATTCAATCTGCAACCATTGGTACATCGAGAGTTGCAAATAAATTCGATAGCAATGTGATATATCTTTGATTAATAATAGTGACATCGTACGTGCAACTACATTTCCCTAAAGCATATGTTTTGCTCTGGCCAGAGACTTATTCCACTATTAACTCATCAGATCACATAGGCTATCTTCTGTAAGGTCCAAAATATGATAACTTAATCCAATTATATACAAATTTAGAAAAAATGGAAAGTGCTTAATTAAATCATTTTAGTTGCATTAATTATATGTGGTAGACATGTTTACATGTTTAAAGTAGGTTTTTTTTATTAGAATGCCTAAAACAGTGTTTTTAAGAGTTATTCGAGACGCGACCAATGAACGGAGACCGAGGATTGAAAAGGAAAATATTTTTTTATTTAATGATTATTTTTAATTATTTAATATATGACATAATTAATAGATGATTCTAGAAAATGGTGTTTTTGAGATTTTTTACATCACTAGTCGTATTTTAAATCGGTAATTGATTTTAGAAGAAAAACGGACTTTTATGAGGCTCAGTTATTATTTCAAAAACTTTCTGTTGGAACATTTCATGTTCGCAATCTTGATTTTGATGTTAACGAAACTTGTTAATTTGTTTCTAATGAGTTTACCTAAGTGCGCAAAAACTGAAACTGATCACGCTTCGAACTGATCAGTTACCAAGCTTAAACTGAAGCTATCGAGATGCAAATTGAAAGTGCCAACCGATTGATCGAACTGAACTAGTACAACTGAAGTATCAAGAGCACTTCAACTGATTGTCCAGTTGATAGGTGGTTCAGCAGAAGACCTTCAGAAGCCCGGCCAGCTGATGAAGTGTTCAAGTGATGAAGAGCCCAACTGATCAGTTCAACTTAATCAGTGAAATCAGTTCATCTGACGAGTCAACTGATTTCACCTAACTAGTTCAAGACCAGTTCAACTTACCAGTTCGGAACATCAGTTAGGAGCGAACAAGTTTGCAAATACGACAAGCTTAATTCAGCTGTACACAAAAGTAGAAAAGCTACTGTACGATCAAGGTACAATAAGAGACGTTGCAGCAGCGCTTAAAGCCAAATGTTCCAGATATATATTTGGGGGAACAAATTCAAACTGCAACGGATTTTTTAACTGAGTCTCACTGTACGTTCATTCAAACGCTTATAAATAAAAGCCGAAGCTCAGTGGAGATAATAATGAGTGAATGAGAATAACAAGAGAGAGCACATACTAGAGTGTGTAAAGATAAAAAGAAAGGGAACACATATTGCATATCAGCTTACAAGAAGCAATCAACCCAAAGGGAACACTTCATCGTGTTATCAGCTTAGTTTAGAAGCATATTTCCCTCAGTGTGTGAGAACACTTTCGGGTAGTTATCAGAGATCAGTTCTCACACACACACACCACCACCACTCAAATTTCGCCTTGCACAATGACGTAAAACTTGTGTATGTAGTCTTTCTCACATAAATATTAAAGAAGTATTGGCTGGAAGGTGATGTGATAGGTTCATAATAGTTTGTATTTTTATTGTCATATCTCTCATTGGTACGACTACCAACATGCTTAATCGACACATTTTTTGTGATTTTACGGTAGAAAGAATTTTTCTGCTCTTGCGATAAATCTGGACTAAAAATGGTGATTTTATATCACAATTAAAGTTGCCGATATGATCTTAGTGGAAGACGTGGAGCAGAAAAATTCAAAAGATGTTATTGGATAAGGCGTGACCACGCCTTATGACTACTCATCAGCTGCCTAGTGAGAGTTGAGGAATTTTTATATCAAGTAATAATACTAGATAGAGTTTCTTCCATAAAAAAACTCTATATTTTTTGAAGATATTTTCTAACTATTTTTATTTTAGTGATTAGGTTATAATTATTGGGCTAATATATTTTTGGACCAAAAAAGTATTTCCTTTTAACCTACACATCTCACGTGGGAGGCGTCTGAATTTTTGCACAAGAAAAAAATTCAATACTCCAACCATTCCATCCTCACGTACAGTACAAGAGAGGCGCAGCAAACAAGAAAAAAAAAAGAAGCTCCCAACTTTGTCCAACAAAAAGACTCACGTGAAGAATAAGAAGAAAAGGGCTTAAGGATTTTCTCTCCAGTTTTATTTCTGATTTAAGGGTTGTTTTTACTATTTAATTTATCACTGTGAGGTATCCGTTCTTAGATTTAATATTCTTTTTATTCCAAGTATTTGTTGATTTATGATTTAATTATATGAATATTGTATATCGATTAATCTGACAATTTAATTCGATATATGATTTTCTACTGCTAACCATGAATTCAGTGATCCGTAATTGTCATGAATGATTGGTACACGAGTAGCATAGATTAGATGTGTTGTGCTATCATAATATATTTAATCTAAATAATTCAAAAAAACTCGATCTATCAATTGCAGCTATCTCGGTTCCTAGATTTTAGGATTAATTGTTTTCACAAAACGGAAATGCTATTTTTAATTAATATGGAACGCTATCGTACCCAATTAATTATTAATAAGTTTTGACTGGATGCTGGGTTCGGTCAATTAATTTAGGAAAACACAAAAATTTTAGCGGCTATCCCTATTATTCTAATGTTAATTGCTTGGAACAACTTGAATTAATTATTTGTTTGCCGATGAACAGCGATATACTTAAATAATAGGACTCCCTTGAATCAGATCTTTCTCATTTTAAATTCTTCACTTGATGCTAGTTGATTAATTATCATTTAAATTTATTGTTTTCCTTTGTTGGATAAATTTAGTTTAGTATTTTATTAAATTCATATTCCAAAATCCCCCTTTTATTTGCATTTTACTCAAAAGGAATTATCCCCCGTTCCCTGTGGATTCGACCCTGCTCACCATTATACTAGTTTTATTTAAAGAGTAGGAATTTAAGTTTGGTGGCACAACGACATCACACCAAATTTTGGCGCCGTTGCCGGGGAACGGTGCAAGGTTAGTTTTTTTCGAGTTTTGTTATTAATTTTTTTTATGTCTCATTCTTCTTGTACATGTGATTCATCAAGAGAATAAGAATTTTAAAATTTTTTGTTGTGAAATACTTCGAGATGTTTCATCGCCAAGTATTCACAAGTTTTGCCCAACAAAACGGAGTGACATTCTGCGCAGCATGGGAGAGATTCAATAATTTAACAACAACATTCAGGAATCAGGATTTTTCTAACTATGTTCTTATTCAATTTTCCTTAAAGGTTTGGATGCATTTACACGAAGATGGGTATTTAATGGAGCACTAACAACTAGTAGCCCATTACTTAGTCGACATGAAGACAGTGTGATATATTTGCTAAATGATATGGCCGACTTTGACTACCATCAGTATTGGGATCCTTCGCGGCAGAGTTGGAGCCACCAATACACTCCAGAAATTAGCCAATCTGATTTTGCATACCAACCTTTCGAGCATCAAGAAGATGAGGGATATAGTCTTGAAATAATCATAAGTCGATTGAATGACATGGTAAACAAGCGTGTGGCATTGAATGAGGAAACTGTTGAGCTTCAATCAGAAGAAGTTTTGGAAGAAATATCAAACGAAGATAAGACACCAATGAAGTTGAGAGATGAACAATCTCCCGAGACTATCGATTTGAGCTCGTTGATAATATCATCATATATACATCTAGGAGATCCTTGTCTTTCTCCATTGCCGATTTCAACAGATTTTGTTCTTCAAGAGCCAACGATGATACTTTCATCTCACGCCGATTACTTAAAGTCATGTTTTGTTGAGGAGACGAGCTTACATTGTATACAACAAGCCAAACTTGAGGGCACATGGAACCAAGACCCATTTATGGTGTCATATGACACGTACTTTGGGCGTCAGCCGCCCTTTGAATGAGTGCTTTTGAGGGTCAAGCTGACGACTAAAAATCAAGCACTTTTGGGAGGCAACCCAAATTTCTTGTTCTTATTATTTTTAATTTCTTTTATTTTTATTTTTTTCAGATAGTACAATTTTTATTACCTTTGTCCAGAAGATGTCTTCTAACAAGGCGTGAACACGCCTTACAAGAATATCACTTCTGCACCAAAAAAAAAAAAATTTGCCCAACATAGTAGATGTCTTTTGACAAGGCGTGATCACGCCTTGTCCGAAAAGATCTTCTGAAAAAAAAAATTTTCTTACACGCAGTAGATGTTTTCTAGCAAGGCGTGATCATGCCTTGTGAGAAAACATCTTCAGATTTTGAAAAATTTTGGTCCTATACGCAGAAGATGTCTCTTAACAGGGCGTGATCACGCCTTATAAGAAAACATCTTCTGATGTTGTCTCAAGGGCAAATAATTTTTTTTAACTAAAGAATTTTTGTTTGTTTTATCTAACCCTATTTGTTCTCACCCCCTTTCACATCTTCTGTCGCAGGCTTCGTCAACACCGCCACAACAATAGAAAGCTTTGCTCCACGATGCCCAACAATTTTCAGGGGAGTTTTCTAACTTCTTTTGTGTTTTTACTGTCTACGTTGTGCATTTAACTTTTTGTGTCATTAAGAACATTGCCACATATAGGTGTGGGAGGGAAGTACATAGCTTTATTTCTAGTTTCAATTTCTATTTTTTCTATTTTTTTGCATATTTATTCGAGAAAAAAATATTTATGAAAATAAAAAAAAAAGAGGAAAGGAGAGTACGACAGAGTGAAGTTGTTTGATCCATAAAGCATTTAGTGTTTATTCGTTATCTCTCTCATTTGAATCTTAAATGCCTCTGATGCGAGTCTATGAAGGAAAAAAACTAATGTTTTCTTTGTGTGCAACTGATTTTGCATTCTTACTGCTATATATATGGGTAGTTTCTCTTGATGATGTGCTGAAATGACAAGTGTATGGGGTCTAACACACATAGCATTTTTTTGTGAGCTTTGGGCCTATGAGCAATCATCATATCATGCTCCAATTTTTTCTTGATTGTGTGTTAGTCATACATTGTTGATTTTTCTAGAACTTGCATTGTTATACATGTCTTTGTTGATACCTTGTGATGGATTAGGTGCATAAAAAAAATAAAGGGCATTAGGTTCAAACCCTTTTTTTTGGCATCATCAGTGCTGTTCTTTTTGAGCCTACCCTGATTCATTTACCCCTAGTGAGCCAAGTTCGAGCCTGAGCCTATTTGTTGAAAAATAGCCACATTACAAGCCATGATAAATCCCTTTTGTTGGTTATTCCTCTATTTGAACCCTGAATTGGAGAATCATACAAATTTTTCGCATTTAGCATCACTTTGAGCCAAGAAAGTGCAAATTGTTGTGATCAAGTGATTAATGCTCAAAGTCGTCGTCAAAAAAAAAAAGAAAGAAAGAAAAAAATGAAAAGGCGGGATGAGAAGGAAAAACAAAGAGCAACGCAGAAAAAAAAATGCTCTTGGATTTTATAATGAGATTGAAGATGTTATTATTTGGATGCAATTGTCTTTGTGAAAAGTACGTATGATTTCTTCAATTCCGTAAACCCATTGTGCCTTCGTTCCTACCTGACCTCTAGCCACGGTACAACCCATTTACAGCCCTTGTTTGTGCATTTTAATTCATTCATTTGATAGAGGATATGATATATTTGCAAGCTTATAGGTAAAAATTTTCAGTGTTTTGACATGAGAGCTCCTTGATACATACCTAGACACTTACAAGTGAAATGAGCGAATCTTGTGAGGAGTGTTTGGACTCTATGCATTTTTGTTTCTACATATTCGGATGGAAGCAATGGCTCATGATGTTAGTAGTTAGATGCCCAACAATTAAATTTCTTTGGTGCATGAAAAAAAATAAAAAATTTACGGATAAGTAAATGAAGCAGAAAGAGGATAATGAGTTGAAATAATGAATCAAACTCTTTTATGCTTGAGGACAAGCATGGTTTAGGTGTGGAAGATTTGATAGGTTCATAATAGTTTGTATTTTTATTGTCATATCTCTCATTGTTACGACTACCAACGTGCTTAATCGACACATTTTTCTTGATTTTATGGAAGAAGGAGTTTTTCTGCTCTTGCGATAAATCTGGACTAAAAAAGGTGATTTTATATCACAATTAAAGTTGCCGATATGATCTTAGTGGAAGACGTGGAGCAGAAAAATTCAGAAGATGTTTTTGGATAAGGCGTGACCACGCCTTATGACTACTCATCGGCTGCCTAGTGAGAGTTGAGGAATTTTCATATCAAGTAATAATACTAGATAGAGTTTCTTCCATAAAAAAACTCTATATTTTTTGAAGATATTTTCTAACTATTTTTATTTTAGTGATTAGGTTATAATTATTGGGCTAATATATTTTTGGACCAAAAAAAGTATTTCCTTTTAACCTACACATCTCACGTGGGAGGCGTCTGAATTTTTGCACAAGAAAAAAATTCAATACTCCAACCATTCCATCCTCACGTACAGTACAAGAGAGGCGCAGCAAACAAGAAAAAAAAAAGAAGCTCCCAACTTTGTCCAACAAAAAGACTCACGTGAAGAAGAAGAAGAAAAGGGCTCAAGGATTTTCTCTCCAGTTTTATTTCTGATTTAAGGGTTGTTTTTACTATTTAATTTATCACTGTGAGGTATCCGTTCTTAGATTTAATATTCTTTTTATTCCAAGTATTTGTTGATTTATGATTTAATTATATGAATATTGTATATCGATTAATCTGACAATTTAATTCGATATATGATTTTCTACTGCTAACCATGAATTCAGTGATCCGTAATTGTCATGAATGATTGGTACACGAGTAGCATAGATTAGATGTGTTGTGCTATCATAATATATTTAATCTAAATAATTCAAAAAAACTCGATCTATCAATTGCAGCTATCTCGGTTCCTAGATTTTAGGATTAATTGTTTTCACAAAACGGAAATGCTATTTTTAATTAATATGGAACGCTATCGTACCCAATTAATTATTAATAAGTTTTGACTGGATGCTGGGTTCGGTCAATTAATTTAGGAAAACACAAAAATTTTAGCGGCTATCCCTATTATTCTAATGTTAATTGCTTGGAACAACTTGAATTAATTATTTGTTTGCCGATGAACAGCGATATACTTAAATAATAGGACTCCCTTGAATCAGATCTTTCTCGTATTAAATTCTTCACTTTATGCTAGTTGATTGATTATCATTTAAATTTATTGTTTTCCTTTGTTGGATAAATTTAGTTTAGTATTTTATTAAATTCATATTCCAAAATCCTCCTTTTATTTGCATTTTACTCGAAATGAATTATCCCCCGTTCCCTGTGGATTCGACCCTGCTCACCATTACACTAGTTTTATTTAAAGAGTAGGAATTTAAGTTTGGTGTCACAAAGACAACATACCATGATGCCTTCAGTCTAGACTAGGAGTTCAGTTAGGCATTAGGTAAGTCCTAAGCTGAGTGGGTTATTACACTTGTTGTAATTAATCAAAGTCTTCTAGTGGATCCTACCCGAGGTGGTAGAAGGGGTGACGTAGGAGCAGTTGAAGTCTCCGAACATCCATAAACATATCTTGTGTACTTTAACTGTTAACCCCTTGCTTTAAAATGATTTGATCAGTTCGAGTAGCTATCACTTCCGTTCTCACCATAACTGAACCGATACATGCAAGAACTGATACTCCTTATCTTCAATTAATTAGTTACACAAGATTAAAAGATTTAACCGATCAGTTTTCTTAACGAATGATTACTTCGAGTATTTTCCGCTTGATTTAATTTCAAACTCGATATAATTCATCGGTGTTATCATTCTTAGAACACGAGCTATTGCAGCTCATCATGTTTTTAGATCCAACAATTGGTATCAGAACTAGTTGTTCTAAGAAGGACATTTGAAAACTGGTATTTTAAAATATGTTTTAAAATGTTATTTAAAATGGATTTCAAAATCATCTTAAATATTTTATGTGTTTGCCATGATGTTTTTGTTGTTTAAGCTGTGTGCAGGATTTTTGAGTTCAACTGATAGCAGGATAGCTAAACTGATCAACGGACAAGATTTCAGTTGCAAGCTTACCAGTTCAACTGATCAACAGACGAAACCCAACTACCAGCTGAAACTGATGAGTTAAGTGGAGCTTAATCATCATAAGTGCCGCCACTTCATTGCCATATCATATCCTAGTTGTTGATCATTGCGGTTTAGCATCAGTTGAGTCTAGTTTGCATCAGTTAGACCAGTTAGCCAGCACAGAGATAAAGTCAAAGGCAATTAGCTGTTCTTATGGCAAAAGAAACTCAAAATCGATGCAGCATTCAAAGTATTCTAGGCGATCAATTGTTGGTACACTCAGTTCTATTTTATATAAACTGACTGATATTTGATGTTATTTGATATTTTCTAAGTGTAGTAGAAATTCCCTTACATAAGATGGTGTGCTTTATATTAATAAAAGGGACGCGTAATTGATTAAATTAACATCATGTGTATCCAGTTAGTTTGCATGTAACTGAACTTTTTTTCAAGTTTATATGTTGCCTTAACTGCTTGGATGTGTATTGCTAAAATTTCTTTTTAAAATCGCGCAACAATTATATTTTTGAGGGGGAGTTTTTGATTCAGTTCTTGAGATGGAGTTATTCTTTAAAACTGATTTTAAATTTGCTATCCCTCAAACTGAAAAATTGTTTTCAAATCGTTTTATTCAGTTGTTGAGGGAGATTTTCTTTCTACTATCACTCGAACTGAAAGTTCTTTTATTCGCTTTAATGTTTTTAAGCATTTTTTATTCTCACAAAGGGGGAGAATTATTTATTGTTTAAATTTATTTTAAATCGCTTTAACTGTTCAGGTTTTGTGATCATCAAAAAGAGGGAGATTGTTGGAACATTTCATGTTCTCAATCTTCATTTTGATGTTAACGAAACTTGTTTATTTGTTTATAATGAATTTACCTAAGTGCGCAGAAACTGAAACTAATCACGCTTCGAACTGATCAGTTACCAAGCTTAAACTAAAGCTATCGAGACGCAAACTGAAAGTGTCAACTGATTGATCGAACTGAACCAGTACAACTAAAGTATCAAGAGCAGTTCAGCTGATTTGCCAGTTGATAGGTGGTTCAGCAGAAGACCTTCGGAAACCCGGCCAGCTGATGAAGTGTTCAACTGATGAAGAGCCCAACTAATCGGTTCAACTTAATCAGTGAAATTAGTTCATCTGACGAGTCAACTGATTTCACCTCACTAGTTCAAGACCAGTTCAACTGACCAGTTCAGAACATCAGTTAGAAGCGAACCAGTTTGCAGATACGACAAGCTTAATCCAGTTGTACACAAAGGTACAAAAGGTACTGTACGATCAAGGTACAATAAGAGACGTGGCAGCAGCGCTTAAAGCCAAATGTTCCAGATATCTATTTGGGGGAACAAATTCAAACTGCAACGGATTCTTTCACTGAGTCTCATTGTACGTTCAGCCAAACTCCTATAAATAGAAGCCAAAGGTCAGTGAAGATAATAATGAGTGAATGAGAATAACAAGAGAGAGCACATACTAGAGTGTGTGAAGATAAAAAGAAAGGGAACGCATATTGCATATCAGCTTACAAAAAGCAATCAGCCCAAAGGGAACACTTCATCGTGTTATCAGCTTAGTTTAGAAGCATATTTCCCTCAGTGTGTGAGAACACTTTCGGATAGTTTTCGAGGATCAGTTCTCACACACACGCACCACCACCACTCAAATTCCGTCTTGCACAATGACGTAAAACATGTGTATGTAGTCTTTCTCACATAGATGTTAATGAAGTGTTAGATGAAAGGTGATGCCTTCAGTCTAGACTAGGAGTTCAGTTAGGCAGTAGGTAAGTCCTAAGCTGGGTGGATTATTACACTTGTTGTAATTAATCAAAGTCTTCTAGTGGATCTTACCCGAGGTGGTAGAAGAGGTGACGTAGGAGCAGTTGAAGTCTCCGAACATCCATAAACATATCTTGTGTACTTTAACCGTTAACCCCTTGATTTAAACTGATTTGATCAGTTCGAGTAGCTATCAGTTCCGTTCTCACCATAACTGAACTGATACATGCAAGAACCGATCCTCCTTATTTTAAGTTAATTAGTTACACAAGATTAAATGATTTAACTGATCAGTTTTCTTAAAGAATGATTACTTCGAGTATTTTTCGCTTGATTTAATTTCAAACTCGATATAATTCATCGGTGTCATCATTCTTAGAACATGAGCTATTGCAGCTCATCATGTTTTTAGAGGATTTTCCCGATCTAACACTTTCATAAACAAGATATTTTTGCTACATTATAATGGGCCTAATGGGCCTATTATACCAAGGTTATTGGGCCTAGATTTCTACCCAATTATTTATATCAAAAGATTGAGTTTCTAAAGTCTAAAACTCTTCATAACTCACGCATACAACTCCTAGACTCCTAGGGTTTTCTCTCAATCAACCACACTCACACACTTTCACTTTCAAGGCAATTCACGTGGGATTTTGGAAGGAAAATTTCAGAAAGACGTCCCCGTCTCTCCGCCGACGTTCTCCACGTCTAGAATTGATTTACGTGCGTGATTCACGCAAAGGCACTCCTTATCCCTTCTTTCAGAGAAATGATTTTCGTGTGTGATTCACGCAAAGGCACTCCTTATCCCTTCTTTTCTCATCATTCATACCATATGATGTGTGATTAAGTGTTCTTACATGAAAAATCTCAAAGCATCATGTATTTTCGTTTTTAAGGGTTTATACATGAAAAACATTATTTTTCTTGCATGATTCTTGATGTTTCTTGTTAAAGGGAAGGGGCTGCTAGGTTAGGGGTGCTAGGGGTTCGATTTACAGTGGGTTTAAGGACTCTTAGATACATAATTAAGGACTGGTAAAGACAAGGCAAGGGCTGAACCATTTTAAGGGTTCAAGGGAAACTAGGGCTCGGTTGTTTAGTAATTAAAGGAGGAGGCCGTGCGGGTCCTATCCAAGCAAGGGACTGGGCTTGTGAAGGTCCTATCATTGAGTCATGAGGGTCCACGCATGGCTGGATGTTACAGGAAGGGGAGGTTCTCGGTTTGGCCGCACAAGACTAGGTCGCGCACATGAATTGTTGGAACCACACACGTCCTCGTCCATGGCATGTAGGCTTGGTCCAGAAAGGGGTCCTAATGGTTTGGTCTAGGTCCTAGGATTGCTGGTTAGGGGCTGGTAACGTTGGTTAAGGCCTAGGGTCGAAGGAACGTAGGGCTTGTTGGGGTTAGTGTTTTCGAACATGGGCAGAAAAATTCCAACCGCTTCTAGGCAATTCCAAGGGTCTTATATTGATTGAATCGGGTTGAAAAAGAGGTGATTAGGTATTAGTAAGCTATGAAAAAAAAAATATAATACATTTTAAAGAAAAACGAGTTAGAGACGTTTCATCTTCACTCGTAGGGCGAGCGGTGAATCCCAAATACAATGCATTGGCTCCTACGTATTTCTAAACCACATCCAACCTAGGGGTGTCAATCGGGTGGGTTGGGTCGGGTTTCGGGTCAACCCGCGAAATTTTTTTTATTTTTTTTTCAACCCGAACCAACCCGAACCCGAAGCAACCCGAAAACCCCCAACCCGAACACGAACCCGTATAACCCGACTCAACCCGTCTAACCCGCCTAACCCGAATTTTATTTATTTTTCTAATTTTTTTTAAAAAATGAATGAAAAAAATTCAAAAAAATAAAAAATAATAATATTATTTTAATTTAAACATATAATAACAAAGTTTTCGATTTAAATTTGAAAGTTTAATCGTAGAAAATTAAAAGTATATTTACTAAATCAAATAAAAAATAGTTAAAAAATAAAAATATGCAAAATAAATATTAGATGATGAAAATTTATCATATAAATATACAATAAATTTTGTTCAAGCATACAATATATAAAAATATAGGTAACATTTTCAAAAAAAAAAGTTCGCGGGTCAACCCGCGACCCAACCCGACCCAACCCGAAACCCGCCTAACATGGCACTAACCCGAATCAACCAAACCCGAACCCAACCCGAACCCGAAAAACCCCAACCCTGAACCTGATTTTTTTCGTGTTGGGTCGTATCGGGTTGACGGGTCATGTCGCATTTTGACACCCCTAATCCAACCTCGCCACCTGATGATCTTCAATGAAGTTGGTAAAAAGATCAAAGTGCATGCTGGTATGTAGAGCCTCTATGTTATCTCGGGTTAAGGATTAATGGTGTGCAACCATAACCGCAGACTATTTAACCGGATAAGTGATAACCGGTTAGAAAGTCCGATGAAGGGTTGTTAAGTGTATCATCTAATGATCACTCATCTGTATGAATGGAAATCTCCATACTCTTACCAATGAAACTTGTCGTTTACATAACAGATGCTAGTCTCAAGCTCAAGCGATCTTTATCCTTATTTTAGGTGGCTGATCAACTAGGAATCTGTTTAGAATATACGGTACGCTTCCTAATGAGTTTCATGATCTTAAGTTGCAAGGTAGACCTCATGGTACGTATTGTATATTCAAGAACTTTATCTATGCAGCTTGCATGGATTTACAGATAAAATAAATGTCATAATTGGATAAAACCATAGAATATTATTAAAAATAAATATTGTTTCTACATAAGAGTCAAGAACTTTCAAGCCACAAGTTAGCTCATTGGGCACCTACTCTAACATTATGATCATGTATTGTTTGGAATTTTCAATATCTTCATTCGATATATATATATATATATATATATACATACATATATATATATGATCACACAGCTGAATTTAAGATAAAAATCAGGAATTATAACTCACTTATATATTATAATTAGGTGAAAAGCTGAGATAACCAAACGTGAAAACTGTTTTTGCTTATCTACTGATACTCACTGGAAATATAGAGTTCGGGTCCAGTAGGTTAGACTAGCCCGAATGCAGACCTCGAATTCACTATATGCCTGAATCACAAAGGAGACCGTTAGAAGGGGGCCGGGAGGTTGTCGTGGCGTAGCTTCCTCCGACGCTCAAGTCAGGTACTCTTTGAGAGTGAAATGAGATGGCAGCAAAGGGTGATGCTGAAAGTCAATATAGTGCATGAATGAATTAGACACACAAACCATGTATTTATAGGAGAATACCTAGGCCTTGGCTGGAGATGGCCAGAGGTACAAAATCTGGTTTGGGCCTAATCCTAATGGGCCCATTCATGGGGTACACCAGTCTCCTCCTCCCAATTCGAACTGAAACGTAAGTTCGAAGTTCGATTAATTGCGTTGTCCTCGATTTACAAAATGTGAGTTGTGTATTCTTCCCCTGCTGTTCGTTGGTCTCAAAAAATTTAGAAACAAATTAAATCACCTTCCCATTTGAAGGGCCAAATCTGTGCGGGGCTCTCCTATAAAAAGTCATCCATTCCCCAATTTATTCTCATTTCCCCAACACAGTAATCTCTCCACCCTTTACTCAGCACCTGGCCAACGTTCCCGCTCGCATCCACGCTTGAGCCCTCACCATCGCCCATCTCGCCAATGCCCTAGTCACCCTGAAGCCTCCTCGCCCACTCCCAGTCGCAGCCCGTCCCGCACTCACCACATCCACAGGCTCGTCCATGCCCTCGCCCTAGCCACCCGAAGCTGTGTCGCCCACGACCAGACGCGTCCCTTCTTGCCATCACCACATCCACGGGCTCGCCCTAGCCCCAGCCACCCCGTAGCTGTCTGGCCCACGCCCAGCCGTAGCCCTTCTCGCCCTCACCCCATCCGCGGGCTTGCTCTCGCCTTAGCCACCTCGCAGCCGTCTCGCCAAGCAGTGTACACACCTTCGCTCGCAGCCGTCTCGCCAAGCAGTGTACACACCTTCGCTCGCAGCCGCAGTAGCCCCTGCCCGTCCAGTCTCCCCCTCCCATCCTCGCCTGCAACCTCACAGCAGCCCCCATCCGTCCAGTCTCGCCCCTCGCCCTTCAAGTGCTCGCCCCGTGCTCGCATCTCCCTGCTCACGCGCCTTGCCCGCACGCCTCGCCCATTCTCGCTCGCAACCTCACAATAGCCCCTGCCCTTCCAGTCTCTCCCTCACCCTTCAAGTGCTTGCCCCGCACCTGAACCTCCCGTGCGCTTGCGCACCTCTCCTGTCTCTACGCGCCCTCGCCCCTCGCCACGCACAGCAACCTCCACCAACCCTCCTCGAGTGCTCGCCCGGCACGCCCTTGTGCTCGCCCAGCCACCACCAACTCTCCTCGCATAGTCTCGCCCAGCCCAGCAGCCTCGAGCACCCAATCACTCGGCCCACCATCTGCTCGTTTTCTTGGTCTTGTTCCTCGAGTATTTTCTCACGCTTTTTTCCGGTAATTTTTCTCCTCTGTTTGTTTAGTTGCCCTTAACACCCATGTCTTTATCTAATTCGGAGTTCGCTTCCTCGAGCAATAACTTCCTTAGAAATCTCTGAATTTTCCCCACAATGAGGAGATCGTAACCCAAAGTCGTCCTGGTAAGGAAATCCATCATGTGAACAAACAGATGAATATATTTAACGCCAATAATCTATGGTACGGCCACTTATCATCCCATCTCTCTATTACTAACGAGTCAAGCCTTAGGACTTCGTGGCACATTCCCTCTTCTCACAAGATTATCATTCTCATCCCAGAAGACCGACCTTATCTAGCTCCCAAGGGTTGTTATAATTTTTCCAAAATCAGTTAGATGTGGGTCTCTACTTACCCCTATGCGATTTCATCAAGGAGTTGAGTAGTTATTATAAGGTGCATCTAGGTCAGCTCACCCACAATGTCTTCCGCTCGATATGCTTCTTTATCATACTACTTCGGACCCTAGACCTTCCTTTAGATTGCACCAATTTCTCTTAATTTTTGGTCTTGGTCAAATCGAAGGAGGGGCCTTTCTACGTAACAGCTCGGTCCAGTCATAAGCTTTTTTATGGGGCTCCTATTTATGTGAAGGACTAGAAAAAATACTTCTTCTTTATCCAACATCCCACAGAGTTTTGTGACTTGGAGTGGTACCCTACTTTCATCAAGCCTACCCTTCCCAAGGGTTTCAGAAAGGACAAAGCATATCTACGCATAGTGAGTGTACTAGGGGACCGATGTTTTAGTATTCCCAAACTCTTATCTGAAGATCTCATGTGCTATGCCGGGTTAAGTTCAGCAAAAATTAAACTGAAGAGGGACGGTGGTAGATATTCTTAAATTTTCACACTTCTTGTTTCGTTTTTACTTACTATTCTCTTTGATAACATTCTTATCGAGTTTTTTGTTTTTATTCACAGTTACCAGAGTCATGAATGCCATATTTCTCTGGGAGCTCGTGAAGAAGAGGAAGGCTGAGAGTTCATCATCAACACAAAAAAAGCAAGTTACTCCAGCCATCATGACAAACACGAAGGGAAATTGCTCCACTGCTGCGAAGAAACCTACTGACTCACCTACTGCAATGAAGAAAAAGGTAGGCTCATCCTCATCCATCCAGAGGCGAGTTTCCTCCCCACCTCCTGAGGTCGAGTCTCCTCCCCACTCGAAAAGAAGAAGACTTCTCCTGATCCCGAGCCATCAGTCGAACAGAAGGGTAAGCGAAAACTTACCGAGTTCTCTATCACATCGGCTTCTTCTCAAGAGGTGTCCGGATCAGATGATGAGCATCCTTCTGGGCCAAGGATACATCCTTCGTATACCTCGGAATCGGTTATTGTTGGACGAGGTCCTAATCACATAGCACAAAATCTACTATTTCAGCTCCCTTCCCACGCAGATGCAGCGTTCTTGAGTTCACTAGGATGGTCTGATCTTGCCCGCCAAACGTGCAGCAGTTTCACTGAGGTATATTTCTTCATCATAGAACATCACCCTTGCCAATTCCAATCCAATTTCACCTTGATCACGTCGTTATTACCATAGACTAAACTGGACGGCGTTTCTTTTGATCCTTCCCTTAGAGTGGTTCGATATGCCCACAAGACACTCGGTAGTTCATCCACCCAATTGCCTTAGCGTTGTCAAGTCGAACCTTTTTACCCTGCACTAGCATCCGATTAGTCACCTCAACCTGCACATTAATTTGCGGGTAAGCTACGGAGGTAAATACTTGTCGGATCTTCATCTCTTTACACCAGGCTTAAATCTTAGCTCCTAGAAACCGTCTTCCATTATCAGATATCAGTCTTCTAGGAACCCCATATCTACACACTATATTCTTCCACAATAATTTCAAGACATCATTCTCAGTGATCCTATCCAAAGGCTCTGCTTCCACCCATTTCGAAAAATAGTTAACTGCTACCAACTGAAACTTCTTCTGAGCGGGAGATATATAGGGAAAGGTCCCACGATATCAATTCATTATTGGTCAAAAGGACAAGCGGCTACGATAGTCCTCATCACTGCATCCGGCTGGTGATGCAACCTAGAGTGATTTTGACAACTATCACAAGATGTCACTAACTCTTGGGCATCATGTAGCACCGAGGGCCAACAATAACCTGCGAGCAACACTTTTATTGCCAAAGCATAGGCTCTCAAAATATTTCTGCAACATCCCTTGTGAGCTTCTCGGAGCACATAATCAGCCTCTTAATAACTCAAGCATCGAAGGAGCGGACCGGAAAAGGATTTTCGATACAACACTTCTTCGGCTAACACATAATGCGAACATTTTCTCTTCGATTTACGAGCTTCCCTAGGGTCATCAGGAAGATTTCACTCCTTCAAATAACAAGTTATAACCGTTCTCCAATCCTCTTCTTCCTACCTGACTGTAGGCGAACTCATGTGAGGTATGAGTTCGACTTGGAATACTACATCCCTATTCTTCCAACTTCACATTGCCCCAGCCATCTTGACTAACTTGTCCGCCTTTTCGTTCTCATTCCTGAGAATCTGCTCAAACATTATCTCTGTAAACTTCTCTCTAACCCTGTCCACTTCATGAGCATACTCGATAAGTTTTTCATATTTCACATCATATACTCCTTTCATCCGTTGTGCTACCAGTTGTGAGTCAGAAAAAACAAACACCTGAGAAGCTCCCACGTTCGTGGCAGCCCGGAGCCCTGCCATCACAGCTCCATACTTTGCATCATTCTTGAATGCTAAAAAATCCAACCTTATAGCCAACTTCACTTCATCTCTAGCTGGCAAAATCAATACCACCTCCACCCCACTTCCATCCTTCGAAGAGGAACCGTCCACGTACATCTTCCAAGGGTCCTCATTTTCCTGATGTATATTTTCCGCCAAGAAATCAGTTAAGACTTGTGCTTTAATAGTTGTTCTTGGTTCGTACTGGATATCATACTCTCCCAGCTCAGTAGTCCATTTAACCAAACAACCGGACATATCTGAATGTGTTAGGATCTTACCCAATGGACTGTTGGTGAGGACCACAATTGGATGAGATAGAAAATATGGTCTTAAGCATCTCGCCGTCATTACCAAAGCCAAAGCCAACTTTTCCAGCCCTGAGTACCTTATCTCTGCCCCTTTGAGCACATGTGAAACTTAGTAGACATGTTGTTGAGTTGATCCTTCTTGCTTGACTAGAACTGAATTCACAGCACATAAATATACCCACGAACCCTCACCTGTTGCCGGTTTGGCAAGGACAGGGAGCTCAGCTAGATACTTTTTCAACTCTTCAAAAGCCTTCTCGCAATCCGGACCTCATTCAATTTTTTTCTCCTTACGCAAAATCCGGAAGAAAAGTAAGCTTCTGTGAGCGGACCTCGAGATAAACAGCACCAGAGCGGCAATCCTTCCCGTCAGCTGCTAAACATCCTTGGGTCCTCGGGGGGAAACCATATCTTGGATAGCTTGGGCCTTCTAGGGTTTAGCCTCAATCCTCCTCTCTGTAACCATATAACCCAGAAACGTCTCACTCCTCACCCCAAAGATACACTTATGAGGATTCGACTTCCCATAGATGGTGCCAAGTGATACTCACTAGAAATATAGGGTTCGGGTCTGAAGTGTCTCTTCTTCTGTTTCACAGGGCGAGCATTTGTCAAGATATTCAATGATGCTCTTCAAGATCTAGGGTTGTGCCTTTGAGTTCTTGGCCTGATCAAGCAAATACATCGAGATTAGCCTGTAACAAGTAATGAGTTCTTTCTTAACCCCTGGGTCAATGTCAAGGGATATTTTGAGTGTCTTCTTCTCGGACCCCAACGCTATAATCTCAGGCTCTTCATCCACCACCTCCTGAACCTCTTTCTTCACTATGGGTAAACCGTTTCTTCGCCTCCTGATCATGTTGACCTCCACACGTGCTTTTTTTCCCTCTTCCTTCACTACTCCTTCATAACATCGACGGACAAATTTTTGGTCTCCGCACAAAACTCCAGCTCTTTTTCTTATAGGAAACTTAAGCTTTTGATGATAGGTGGAAGCTACAGCTCAGAAATCCTTTAGGGCTGGCAGTCCCATAATTCCAATATACGCCAACGGGGTATCCACCACTGTGAAGGTTATTATTTTTGTTTCCCGCCGAGGATCATTCCCCAGAGATAAGGGAAGAACAATCTGACCCAACGGTGGAATGGCATGCCCCGCAAACCCATACAAAGGGGTGGAGACCGGCACGAACTCAAATCCTTCTACTGTCATCTGATCCAACGTTCTCTTAAACAAAACATTCATGGAGCTTGCATTATCAATAAATATCATTGCCACATCGTAATTGGCAATTGTGGTCGTCACCACCAAGGCATCGTTATGTGGAGCCACAACACCTCGGAGGTCTTCCGGCCCAAAGCTATCATGGGATCTTGTGGTAAGTTTGCACCCTTAGATATCTCAAAGTTCTCCAACTTTCTTCCATATGACTTCCGAGCTCGCCTGGAGTCTCCATCAGTAGCACCTCCAAGATCATATGAATTATTCCTTTTGTAGGATGGTTGACCTCATTCATTCTCCTCTTCGGATCGACCGGCTCTCGAGGTACATCTTGATCCTACCCCTTCCTTCTCTGCTCTCCTACCCTTTGATTTATCCACGGAGGGCCTCGACTTCACCTAGGGGACGGGCAATACCTCGGTCGACTCTGGGATGAGGATCCTCCTTGTCTGTCAAGCGGAGGGAATCTGGCATCACTCTCAACCCTCTGCGATTTCTCCCACCTCCCTTCTGATTCCCTCACCTCCATCACCTTGTCTCGATTCCTATTCAAAGGAACATAGGACGAGAATTGTCCTCTACCTCTAGCTTTATCCTCCTCTCTCTCAACCACGCCTCTCTTCCTACCTCTTCTTTCCGCTCCCTCAACCCTACTCTCCCAGGACCGCTGCTCCATCCTCTTGTACCGTTGGGAATCTTCTAGATTCACATACTTTTCCACCTGAGCTAACAGATCATCATATCTCAATGGATGTATCTTGACCAGCGATTTGAAGAATTCCCCTCCTCTTAATCCTCGGGTAAAAGCACTTATCATGCTGTCAGGGGTATCCACTGGTATCTCCAACACTGCATTGTTGAAACGCTGGATAAATTCTCGCAAAGTTTCGGTTTCTTGCTGCTTCATCACGAATAGGCTCAGGTAATTTTTCTGGTGCCATTTGCTGCTAGCAAATCGGTGCAAGAAACTGTAGAAAAATCATCGAAAGACCGAATGGAGTTAGGCTGCAGCGTATTAAACTATTGATGGGCTGATCTCACCAAAGTGCCTAGTATCACCATGCACCTAACTCCATCTGAGTACTGATGCAACAAAACCGCATTCTCAAATCTTCCGAAGTGTTCTTCTAGGTCAGTACGCCCGTTATACTCTCCTACAATTGATTTTCTAAAAATTGGGGGAAGCCCTTCTTCCAAAATGGCAGGAGAAAAAGGACTATCTCTCTCTCTTGGACGCTGGAGCTCTGTTTCCCAATTGTTGCCTCAACATTCTTATCTCCTTTCACATCTTTTTTGTCTCAGGATTCTCCCCACTTTGGAGGAGCAGCGTCTCTTCAACCCTGCTCTAATGACCCTCCGCATTCTCCTCTCGTTCCTAGTGAGTAGCCTGTTCTTCGGCAAACATAAACTCTTGGTTCTTCTTCATGGCCTCGTCTACTATCCTGGTAATGAATTTGCCTAACTGTTACAGGGTCAAGTTCCCCACATTTTCACTGGGACGATGTTGTTCGGCTCTCATCTCAGGACGAGGTTGTTCATGTCTCGTCTCAAGATGAGAATGTTCCGGTCTTATCTGAGGACGTGACGATACTGAGTTAGTTCTTCTGCTTTCTCTCCGGACCTACCATCTCTATGTCTCAGCTCAAGTTTTCCATAGACCTCGAATTCACTATAGACCTGAAATCACAAAGGAGACCGTTAGAAGGGGGCGAGAAGTTGTCTCGACGTAGCTCCTCCGACGCTCAAGTCAGGACTGAGAGTAAAATAAGATAGCAGCTAAAGGTGCTACTGAAAGTCAATATAGTGAATGAATGAATTAGACACTCAAACCTGTATTTATAATAGAATACATGGACCTTGGTTGGGGTTGGGTCAAGGGTCCAAAATCTGATTTGGGTCTAATCTTAATGGGCACATTCATCATAAACATATATATAAACACCTTAAAAAAACTAAAGTTATTTAAGTCTTTTTAAAACTACAACTTCTATATCTAAACTCGTCGAAATCTCGGAAGGGAGGTATGATTGGCATTAGAGTCATCCATATACTGTAGGTGCAAGAACTTCGTTAGAGTTGATAAATGACCGAAAGCGATGTACATCTCCTCTGGATCATAAGAAATACATTTATAAGTAGTTAAGAAATGGGCCCGATAAAAGTTTTTGAGTTCTGGCCCAGCCCAAGTACTTTAACCGTGTCGGTCCATTTCCCGTACCCTCTTGCAATTGGCGTCATTTGGGTCCTGGCCCATTAAGAAAAGGACTTCCAGGTAGTTTAAGGCTATATGGTCTTCATTAGGTTTAAGCATGGAGCTTTACCTAACTATATAGTGTTTTCGGTGAATGTATTTCAATTCTAAATTCGAAAATGATAGGGTTAATTATATATACATTCATCTTACATTATCAAACTTACAATTACACTTTTTAACTTTGAAAATAACGTATACCTTTCCATAGTTTTTTTATATACCTTACAGTTACAATTTTATGTTCATAATATTAAAGAGTATGAACATTTAAAAAATTAATTTGAGAAAAAAAATACAAAAAATTAAAATTAAACCAAAATATTGGAAATTTTATTTTTTATGTGAATGTCAAAACTCAAAATATTATATTTTACTAGATAGGTTTCACGAATCTTTATTTGTGAGACATGTCAACCTTACCGATATTCACAATAAAAAGTAATATTCTTAGCATAAAAAGTAATATTTTTGCATGGATGACCTAAATAAGATATTCGTCTCACAAAATACGACCCGTTAGACCGTCTCACACAAGTTTTTACTTTTAAACTAATATATATAAATTTAAACCAAAACTAAATCTATTAAATCAAACCAATATATATTTATAATTTTAATTTTTAATTTGTTGTTTTCTTCTATTTTAATTTTTTGTTTAAAATTTAACTTAATATATTAAAAATAAATCATTTCTTAAATACTCATATTTGAGGGTAATTGTAAGATTGACATATATATGAGGAGAGATGTATGTAATTTTTAAAGTAAATTAAAGGGAATAAATGTATGTTCGACATTTGGTAGTTATATTAAACCTCCCTTGGTATATATATAATTAACCCATAATTATAAAAAATGATTAATCTGTCCAAAAACAAATAAAGAACGTTTGGGATTTTGAAAATGTTTGATTCTTGCTTCTATGCCCCTTTGGTGTGCATGCGTGGAAACTCGGATGTATGGTTGGTTAGTCCAAGTCAATGTAAATAGACGACGAACGACGGTGCACGGGACATTTGATTAGGCGAGGCTCTGTTTCACGTTGGTGGTAATGCCAGGTATCTCAAACTTCAGATCCATCTGGGCTATTCGATTTTATTCATACTGTTCGGATCTCCACCCCAATCTTGTTTCTCAAATGTTCATTCATATAACACTCGGAGTATGCATGATATTGCATTTCATAGTACTATTGATGTTGTATATTATGTATGTAAATCTTTAATATCTACACTATATTATAATATAATGCTTGAAAATGTTTTAGTAACTAATGATGGTCGGGTAAATCGGGTAGCTGAGTGGGTGTTTCACCGGGTCAAGGAGTTCTGCTCGGGTACATGGCAGACAGGACAGATGACAACCGAGAAGAAGGATCTGCACACTTTAAGAGCAAAGAATGTTAGTGGAACGCAAGAAGTTTTTACGCGTGACCACTCTGACGCTCAAGTAAGTCAAGTAGATTTTGCAAAGGAAAATACAATACAGAAAATGTATATTGAATACTTGTGTAAAAAACGTTCAAGTGAATTGAATGTTTTATGATCTAGTAAACGTGGGTATTTATAAGGGAGAAGCCGATGATGATCTTGTTTTCAGTGTCCGGCTATTCCTCACGGCAGGATGACGGCCCATGCCATGCCCCCTAACACTGTTACAACTTACAACTCATATGCTTCTGATCTTGTCATATAACCCCTACGTGCACTGAATGACATGTCATGATTTCGGAGTATGGCCTTCCATATCTGTGGGCTCAATATCGACACTTGTCTAGAAGTGCTCGGTCATTGATCATTGTGCGAGGACATTGACAGGATCCCTGGTCTTCTAAGTCTCATTACACTGCAACGACTAAGCTGGGAGCCCGGGCTCACTTGAATGCATGCTAATTCGATCAGCTTCTCTGGTTATCGCAAACTCATGCATATCTTTCTTAGAAGAGTACTTACTTCCCTGGTTTTTTTAGCTCTCGGGTTTTGCTCGTTGTCCTAAGTGGTTCAATCGGACTTAGGTGGGAAATTAGTTTATATTTTAAATTTTGGGTAAGTTAGAGCTGATAATGGCATGACGTAAACCTTAGGAGTCGAAAAGACAGGTGTCTGATAGACATCGCTTCGTATTCCGACCTCGTCTTTTCGAATACTGGCACAAATTTTGAGGTGCATCTCGTTCATCTATTTCCTTTGAGATCAACAATCAGGATCGTATGCCCTCTTCTTATAAATTCCGACCTTCTCTCCCTATTTCACCCTTTTCTCATCTTCAGATTTTCCAATCTTTCGCTCCAGCAATTATGTCGCTCAACACTCCAATTCTCGCAGTCACTGCGCATTTCCAGCACTCTACTCATTGTTACTTCGATCGTCCCCTTCCTTAACATCTAGTAAGTTTTAGTTTTGCACTATGAAATTTTCTACCTCCTCCACCTCTGGGGCCAACACTCGTGATTCGCCAGAATGTGAATCTGCTGTGTTTTTTAGTTTCCATCACTTCTTTCAAAACATTTTTTCTTGTTTCCATCACTTTAGAAAAATAATGCAATAATATGATTTTCTTTTAAACTAAGCATACAACACGTTTTTTAGCATTTATCGTTTTTCATCATAAAATTCTATAACCTTTCAAAAGAAACAAATTTAATGTTCATTTCAGCATTCAAGGCACCGTCAGGACATCTAATATTTTTCATGTGTAAAATGATTATTTTACCCATGAAACCCTAACATTTCTAATTTACCCTTAAACCTTAAAACGATGAACCAAATCCATCCAAACTTAACATAACACCTAAAAAAGACACCCATAAATATTTCTTAGGCGTAAACCTAATCTGCTCGACTAATTTCTCAATTCTTTTTAAAACATAAACCTACATCACGATTTTAACCCGAATATACTCAAAACTCAACCAAACTTTAACAATAGCTTATTGACACCTAATCATACCTTATGCAACCCAAATCAAACCATTTAAGACCCTCGGAGACGCCTAGGAAGCTACTGAATTTTTGCCTTATTTTCGAACCAAAACCCTAGCCCTAGCCAAGTTCAAGCCCTTCGATCCTCGCCTTAACCAACCTGTAGAGACCCTAACTATAACGTCAACTCATTTTAAAAGAGCGGTAATATTTTTTTTTTAAAAAAGCTCGCATTCCAAAAATAACATTTAAAATAATCGTTTTTTTAACTGACTATAAAAATAGCGTAGTTTAAAATAACCAACATCATCCAAGGTCAAACGTAAACATGTACGAGTAAAAACGTAATATCATCAACCGTATAAAAATGTTTAACTCCTCCCAAAACTCATAAATCAAATGCGGAAAAACATGCGGTCCTCGGGTCATGTCACCGCACCAGGGATGCTTGCTCAGAGTTCAGCGCCTCTAGTCCCCTCATCATCAAGCTCATCTGCATCACACATGCCTACTGAGTCTAAAGACTCAACACACCTGTACCAAGAATAACAAGTACATATACATGGTACACAGCAGTGAAAAATATCATACTCAACATATCTTTCATGAACATAAAAGCATAACGTAAACATGTCGTGTAAAATCATATCCTAACAAATCATGTCATTTCGTGTTATCGTATACGTATACATTTTCTTTTTAATTGAATTCAGCTCATTAGTTGTGATTTTCGTATCAGCTCTATCGTATCAGCTCTATGATGGATCCATCTACATATAACCACGGTACCGGGCGGCGGGGACATCAGCGACATCATTACCTGTCCATTGAGCCTTGGCCTCAGCTCATCATATATCATGTCGTTGTATACATATACATCGTTAGTCACAACCAATTCTCATCCTTAAAAAATGACATCATATTCACCACTTAATAAAACATGAATATACGTAACTTTTCCTTTAAACCAAACATGCAACGTATTTATCATAATTGCGTAAAAATCGTAAACATAATGCGTAATCATTAAAAACATGATAAAATGTGCTCAGGGTGCTGCCATGACAAAAATCTCACCCCAGGTGCAAAATGCTCATTTTGCCCCCTGGAAACCCAAAAATTACCATTTTACCCTAGACCTCTAAAATTGACCCGAAGCTTACCAAACTCCTTAAAATGTCCCAAAACATATTTAAAATCATTCTTAGACGTAAACTCGAGCCCATTTTAAAAGTTAACCGATTCATTTTAAAACTTAGACCGGGGTCCCGGTTTTAACCTGAATCGAACCGAAACTTAACCAAAACTTTCCCAAATTTTTATCGTATCTTAAAAACACTATAATGGTCCTAAAATCTTAACCTCAGGCCTTTAAACCTACGGCTGATAGTCCAGAAAAATACTGAATTCTCGACCCTTCCAAAAATAACCACCAACCCTAATACTCACCCTTCCAAATTTGCGACCTAGCCTTCCCTTAACATAATCAGCCCTTAACCACTCACACCTAGCCTACCCTAGCCTCCCGTGGACCCAAAGGACTCACGCCTACTACTCCCATGCCAGGAGCACAGGTCGCTCGATCGGTAATCACCCTTAACGCACATCACGCTCCATCGACCACAAGGCTCGTTCCAGCTATGGTCTGGCCTTACTAGGCTGTGGCTCAGACCCACTAGGGTCTGATCCATGGCTTGGTTCAGCCCTAGCACAGTCGGTTCGAGCAAAGCCGCCGATCTCCTCACCAACTATCCAAAGCATCAACGAATTCGCTCTTCTCCCTCCCAACTCAACAAGGTCACGACTCCAACTTAAAACCTTTTCTTTCTCGGTGACAACATGCCCTCGATGTCACGCCCCGGGACGGGGGTTGGTTGACACCAGCGTTGCTCTCAAATTTACATTCGAAAACAACAAGCCTCATAGTATAGAATTCAGAAACCAGTCTTTTATTCATAATACGAAATAAATCAATTGTCTGTTACAACTCGAATACTGATGTTTTACAGCGGAAATGTAAAACCAGACATAACAGTGTCTTAACAGATAAAGCGGAATTAACATAAACATAAACTGAAAACAATAATCTTCTTCACCAGCCCCATAACTGGATCTGTTCTTTTTCTTCTAATATTTCTTCCTCGATCTTATCTGAGATGGGTTTGGTGGGTGAGTGATATGATTGTCACTAAGTAAGCAGGGGCGGGAATAACTCCAAATTTTCGAAATGGTTTTCAACATGACAGTAAAACAATAATATGCAGAAAACTCGTATTTTCATAACAGAAATCAGAATTCAGAATTTACAGGTTTCAAAACAGAAATCAGAATTAGTAAGCACTGAGCACGTTAGCGAATTTCATGGCTAAACTGATATCAGTCCCCTATGTATTCTCTCCTCTAAGGGGTGAGGCCAGAATCAGAATTCAAAAATGTTCAGAATATATATTCCTACCATTAGTTCACTAGGGAGTTTCAGTGCTTCAAATCATATATCAGAAATGAAACATACAGAAACTGAACTTTAAAACAGAATTATCAAACGAATTTCAAGATATTTATATATAAGCCCACTTATCGTAATTTGCTAGAGTTTCGGTTGAAGTCTACTGGACTCTGGTTGCTCTTGCTACTGGATTCTTCTGCTCGAACAAAGATGCTCTCTTAACTCGAATTTTCAAGTGATAACTCCAGATTTCTGTAACAACAATTTCAGAGCTTAAGGGTGCTATTTATAAGCAACAATTCTGACTGTTAGCCTCCCAATTAATTGGCTATAATCTGTCATTAACAGCCTTTATTCCATGTTAAATGCTTCAGTTACAAGTCATATGCTGAACCAGTAATTGTCTGCTGGATTCTAATCTTCAGCTGCTGGATTCTAATCTGTTGTCTGCTGCTGGATTCTAATCTGCTGAAAAAGTACCAGCTTCTGAAATATTATCTTCTGCTAGGAAATTTTGCATTGCTACTGAAATGCTGGAAATTTCGGGTTCTCACATCCCTCCCTCCTTGTGAAAAGTTTCATCCTCGAAACTTGGCTACACATGATCCTCAAAGAGGTAAGGGTATTGTTCTCGCATCTTTTCTTCCAACTCCCAAGTAGCTTCTCTTTCGGTGTGATTGGACCTATTGTACTTTGATATATTTCTCAGTACTTGGTCTTTGTTATCCACAATTCGAATCGGAATCTCTTCATACTTCAGTTCTTCATTTAAATTGCCCTCAACCAACAGTGGTTCAACGTCAAGAATATGACTTGGATCAGGAATATATCTTCTTAATTGTGACACGTGGAAAACATTATGGATCCTTGACATATCAGGGGGAAGTGCTAATCTGTAAGCAAGTGTTCCCACTTTCTCAAGAATTTCAAATGGTCCGACGTATCTGAGATTCAGTTTCCCAGCCTTATTGAATCGGATTACACCCTTCATGGGTGACACTTTCACATATGCCTTTTCTCCAACTTCAAATTCAACGGGTCGTCTTTTCTGATCAGCCCAGCTTTTATGTCGATCTTGTGCAGCTTTTAATCTCTCCTTGATCAAAGCGACTTTATCCACTAGTTTCTTGGATCATTTCGGGTCCAGCAATTGCTTTTTCCCCTACCTCATTCAAATATAGTGGTGATCGACACTTTCATCCATACAGAGCTTCGTATGGTGCCATTCCAATGCTGATGTGGTAACTATTATTGTACGCGAACTCAATTAAGGGCAGATGTTCGCTCCAATTACCACTGAAATCTAGAGCACATGCTCTCAGCATATCTTCTAGAGTTTGAATTGTACTCTCTGTTTGGCCATCGGTTTGAGGATGATAGGCTGTGCTAAGAGTAATCTTAGTTCCCATAGCTTGTTGAAAGCTCTTCCAAAATCGAGATGTAAATCTAGGATCTCTGTCTGATAGTATGCTAGCTAGTACTCCATGTAATCGCACGATCTCGTTCATGTACAAGGTGGCTAGATTGTCCAAATTATAATTCATGGGGACAGGGTAGGAAATGCGCAGATTTTGTGAGTCTATCTACGGTTACCCATATTCCGTCATGACCTTGTCTCGTCTTTGGTAAATCCACTACGAAATCCATAGAAATATGCTCTCATTTCCATTCTGGAATTTCTAGAGGTTGCAGAAGTCCTCCAGGTCTTTGGTGCTCTGCCTTGACTTGCTGGCACACGTGACACTTGGAAACATACATTGCCACATCTTTCTTCATTCCACTCCACCAAAAATTTTTCTTCAAATCTCTGTACATCTTTGTACTGCCAGGATGGACTGAAAATTTTGACTTATGTGCCTCAGACATTACTTCTTGTCGAATGTTATCGATGTCTGGTACGCACAATCGTCCTTTTATCCACAAGATTCCTTTGTTATCCGTCTCGAAATCTGGTGCTTTCCATTCTTTAACTTGCTCTTTTAGTTTCACCAAAGCGGAATCTCTATCCTGACTTATCTTGATTGTCTCTCGAAGACATGGTTGTGCTGAAAGTGATGTCAGGATCAACTTACTCATATTCTTTCGACTCAAAGTATCTGATACCTTGTTGACTTTGCCTGGATGGTAGCTTATCGTCAAGTCGTAATCCTTCATGAGTTCAATCCACCGTCTTTGTCTCATATTTAGTTCTTTTTGAGTGAACAAATACTTGAGACTTTGATGATCGGTGAAAATCTCACATCTAGCACCATATAAACAGTATTTCCAAATCTTGAGTGCAAATACCTCTGCTGCTAGCTCGAGGTCATGTGTTGGGTAATTCTGTTCATACGTCTTCAACTATCTCGACGCGTATGCAATCACCCTTCCCTCTTGCATGAGTACACATCCTAAACCTCCTTTAGATGCATCACTGTAGATGGTGAAGTCTTTGCCTTCAGTTGGCAATACTAACATCGGAGTTGAGATAGGCTTCTTCTTCAAAGTCTCGAAGCTTTGCTCACATTTTTCACTCCATTGAAAATTGAAGTTCTTCTGTGTGAGCTTGGTGAGGGGTATGGCTATTGAAGAAAATCCTTCAACAAATTTTCGGTAATAGCCCAGTAATCCCAAGAAGCTTCGAATTTCTGTCACATTCTTTGGTTTAGGCCAATCTGAGATTGCCTCTACTTTCTTAGGGTCCACAGCTACTCCTGCTGCTGGTATTATGTGTCCCAAGAATGTGACGCTTTCTAGCCAAAATTCGCATTTCTTGAACTTGGCGTACAGTTCCTTTTCTCTCAACGTCTGGAGGGTGAGACGAAGATGTTCCTTGTGGTCTTCTTCACTTGACGAATACACTAGAATGTCGTCGATGAATAACACAACAAACTTGTCAAGAAATGGTTTGAACACTCTGTTCATGAGATCCATGAATACTGCCGGAGCGTTTGTTAACCCGAACGGCATCACAATGAACTCATAGTGTCCATATCTTGTTCTGAAGGCTGTCTTCGGAATATCGTCTGATTTGACCTTGAGTTGGTGATAGCCTGACCTTAAGTCGAGCTTGGAAAAGATCGTAGCTCCCTTGAGTTGGTCAAACAAGTCATCTATCCTTGGAAGCGGATACTTATTCTTGATTGTGATCTTATTCAGTTCTATGTAATCGATACACAATCTCATGCTTCCGTCCTTCTTCTATACGAACAGGACAGGAGCTCCCCACGGAGATGCGTTTGGTCGAATTTGCTTCTTATCCAACAATTCTTGAAGTTGTTCTTTGAGTTCTTTCAACTCTGCTGGAGCCATACGGTATGGTGCTTTTGAGATTGGTGTAGCCCTAGGAATCAAGTTCGGGGATTGTGCCAGGGAGTTCTTCGGGAAAGACGTCCGGAAATTCCTGAATAACTGGAATATCCTCTATCTTTAGAGTAACTTTTTTATTTACATCGCTGATCGATCATTGCTAGTTAGACTTTCTAGGTCTGAGAAGTAGAAAGGAAGGATTTATGTTCCTTATCTTTACCACGAAGTACGATTTCTTCTTGGATTGGGGTTTGGCATTCTTACTCCGACAATCTACCATTACATGATTCTTGTCCAACCAATCAATCCCCAAAGTACACTGTATAAGATCGACACTGAATATATGCGTATCCATACTTATTTTATTCTATCTTAAAATTAACACGATTACTAACTCAAATCTTGAAACCAATATAGAATCTTAGAATATAACTCCTTATCAGCCGATTGCTTCAAGTCCCAATAATTATAACTTAGTTAAAATTTCTTTCAACCTTGAACGGAAGAAACTAAATCCTCAGACAATTCTTCTTTAACTAAATCTTTCCTTAATCAAGACTATAAGTCTAGCATGTTTTAACAAGTTTCATTGGAGGTCCTTTACATAGCATCCCAAATTTAATGTACATATCATTAATTATTGACACAAAATTTTTTTTTCTACATCTGAATTTCAAAGCTTATATAATCCTTATCTCATATTTTCATAAATAATATATTATCCGCGAGTCAAACAATTCATCTTAAGTCAGAAGCTTATCTTCGATAGATAAATTCCCAAAAATGTAAGTCAACTTATATCAGATAGGTACATTCCCAATATGATTCAACTTATCTTGGTACATTTCCAAAGAATGTTACACTTCTTTCTTTTCGTATGATAATACCAATCTAGTCTACCTTATCATCTCTCCATTATCACTGTTCTTTTTCCACTACATCTATAGGTACTTCTTCTTCTCTAAGCTCTTAATGTAGCTACTCTGATCAGTCATAATCTTCATCTAAAACAGGAGAATGAATGTTCAGAATTGATCTCAAGAGTACAGGTTGAGTTATAGACAATTACTGGAATGAACAAAATCAGTATTGTCTATGCATTCAATGAAAGGAAATAGCTCAAAATTTTTCGGTCTCAGAATTCCGTGAAAAATTTACTAAAAATCCTTCACATCAAGAACATGAATGGTACCAAGTTTGGTGTAAAAATACTAAGCCGTTTGGAAATGAAAATTCCTCAAAGTTTCGAAAAGTTGGAATCCACTGTCTACTGCATTCGCTTGCTGGAATCCACTGTCTACTGCAATTCTGATGCTACTGCAATCAGTCTGCTGCTTTTCCAGCATTGTCTGCTACTTTCCAGCACTATTAGAACCAGTCTGCTGCATTCCGAGTCTACTGACCCAGTCTTCTGCATTCAGATCTACTGTTTTTCATCTACTGGTTCTGATTTCGGCTACTGGTTTGATACTACTAGTTTCCATCTACTGGTTCTGGTTTCCATCTACTGGTTCTGGTTTCAGATCTACTGGTCTACTGCTTTGTTTCCCTACTGATTTTCCTAACTGTACGTATTCAGTCTATCATTTCAGTAGTCTATTACAGTAGCTTATTTTCAGTAGTCTATTCCCGAAATTTTCAGAACGTATTTTCAGAAGTCTATTAGAACTTATTACTTCTAGTTCATCCTTCCCAGATTATGAAACCCGGTTTTGCTCTATACCACTTCAATGTCACGCCCCGGGACGGGAGTTGGTTGACACCGGCGTTGCTCTCAAATTTACATTCGAAAACAACAAGCCTCAAAGTATAGAACTCAGAAACCAGTCTTTTATTCATAATACGAAATAAATCAATTGTCTGTTACAACTCGAATACTGATGTTTTACAGCGGAAATGTAAGACCAAACATAACAGTGTCTTAACAGATACAGCGGAATTAACATAAACATAAACATAAACTGGAAACAATAATCTTCATCACCAGCCCCAGAACTGGATCTGTTCTTCTTCTTCTAATACTTCTTCCTCGTTCTTATCTGAGATTGGTTTGGTGGGTGAGTGATATGATTGTCACTCAGTAAGCAAGGGCGGGAATAACTCCCAATTTTCGAAAATGGTTTTCAACATGACAGTAAAATAGTAATATGCAGAGAACTCGTATTTTCATAACAGAAATCAGAATTCAGAATTTACAGGTTTCAGAATAAAAATCAGAATTAGTAAGAACTGAGCACGTTAGTGAATTTCATGGCTAAACTGATATCGGTCCCCTATATGTTCTCTCCTCTAAGGGGTGAGGCCAGAATCAGAATCAGAATTCAGAAATGTTCAGAATATATATTCCTACCATTAGTTCACTAGGGAGTTTCAGTGCTTCAAATCATATATCAGAAATCAAATATACAGAAACTGAACTTTAAAACAGAATTATCAAACGGATTTCAAGATATTTATATATAAGTCCACTTACCGTAATTTGCTAGAGTTTCGGTTGAAGTCTACTGGACTCTGGTTGCTCTTGCTACTGGATTTTTCTGCTCGAACAAAGATGCTATCTTAACTCGAATTTTCAAGTGATAACTCCAGATTTTGGTAACAACAATTTCAGAGCTTAAGGGTGCTATTTATAAGCAAAAATTCTGATTGTTAGCCTCCCAATTAATGGTTATAATCTGTCATTAACAACTTTTATTCCATGTTAAATGCTTCAGTTACAAGTCATATGTTGAACCAGTAACTGTCTGCTGGATTCTAATCTTCTGCTGCTGGATTCTAATCTGCTGTCTGCTGCTGGATTCTAATCTGCTGGAAAAGTACCAGCTTCTGAAATATTATCTTCTGGTGGAAATTTTGCATTGCTACTGAAATGCTGGAAATTCGGGTTCTCACACTCGACAACACGCTATAGCAGCCCCCTTGTAACAAATTCAAAAGAAAACCATAAGTGGATGAAAGCAATGCATAAACTTGAAACAAACCTAATAACCTCCATGCATGAAAATGGATCAAGACTTTCACAAAAGATTAAGCACACGTCAGTATATATATGGCGTATAAGATGCAGAACAAAAGTACTTAGCATGCCTGCTATTTTTTTTTTTTTTGTTAACAATAGATGCAATAGAACACACGGCCGAAGCGAGTTCTAGCTTGAATGGAAATGTAGGCACCGAATTCTTTGCAGCAGCAAATCACGAAGAGAATAACTGATTGGAGAGGGTGGGCGGCTGAGTGGAGAGTGATTAGTTTAGTGGAAATGCTTAGGGGAATAATTAGGTGTTAATTATATAGATAACAATTAGTTAATGGGCCACAAATTGCATTTTAAAAGTCTTTTAAAAAAATTTTAAGCCCAATAAGCTTAAACGTAGGTCCATTAAATCCAAACACACTCTCAAAAAATATTTTGTGTTGAAAAGTTTTTGAAAATAATAGCCGAATTCTCAAAAAGTCCCATGATTCGATAAAATTTGCGTACAATTAAAAATTATGCTCTGGCGGAAAAAATACCCAACAAAGCCCGTTTCTTGAAAAATATCTTTAAAACATCTTAAATAAATTAATAAAAATTAATCATATATTAAAATATTTTTTCCTGAAAATTCTCCGGTCTCCGTTCCTCGTTCGAGCGCGAAATACATCTAAAAACCCTAATGCATGAAGTTTTAAAATTTCATGAATTAAATCCTATCATGCATGAATGATGCATAAAATGCATAAAATAATTAAACACATAATTAAAAATAAAAATCCTAGATTGCATGCATTCAGGTTACGTGATTTAGATTCCTGGACCTTACACTAACCCACCCTCATAGGACCTTGACCGACCCCTAGTGAACCTGGTGGACCGAGCTTAGTGAGCCTAGCACTCACAGACCCCAAACCCGAGCCCTAAATGTCTTGTGCGATCAGGTACAGTACCAGCAATCTAGGACCACGACTAGGCCCTTTTAGGATGCATGAACATGTCCATACAGTAGCTAGGTGCCGCGCCCTTCTAGGAAACCCAAACCGAAACCCTAGCTTGCTTTTGGAACCCAAAAAACATTCAGCTCATTCCCTCTTGTGAAGCCTTTAGCCAAGCCTCTATGTACCCTTAATAAAGCTGAAAAACGGCTCATTTTCATAATCCTATCATGGCAGCCCCTTTGTGCAACAAAAGCATGAATAAAAGCATGAAAATCAAGTTTTCACTACAAGAAAAACTCTATAATAAAAATCCGTTGTCGTAGGCCATTTTAAAACTGTTGTAACTGAGAGTATTGTTGAAAGTGCGTTCAAAGACAACAGTTAAAAACCGTTGTCGTAGCTATCATATTGAGACGGTAATTTTTGAAAAACCGTTGCTACTAGCGACGGTTTATGATATGGTTTCCGTCGCTATTTAGTGACGGTGTTTGATTAAGCCGTAGTTAATTAGTGACGGTTGCTAAAATTAACGACGGTGTTTGATTAAGCCGTCGCTAATTAGTGACGGTTTGTAACTAAATTCGTCGTGATTTTTTTACGTAAAATTAAAAAAAATTACTATTATAATTTAATAAATCTGCCAAAAAAATTTACAATCTGACCTAAACTAATAATATTGATGATTTTAACTAACAGTTAGAAATTTACAAGATTTGAAGCGAAAAAACTTATAATATTTCAAATTTAAAATCAAATAAAAATTTATGGTATGAAAAAATGGACCGAGGGTGCGGATATTTATAGACAATATGCGACAGTTTTTGAATAAACCGTCGCTATTAACGACAGTTGAACCATAAACTGTTGCTATTAGCGACAGCTAAACTAAAGCCATTGCTATTAGCGATGGTTTTATCAGAACTGTCGCTAAATATGGCGACGGTTTTTGTTAAAACCGTCGTTTATTTAAACATGCAACAGTTTTGAATAAATCGTCGCTATATTTAGTGACAGTTTTATCGTACATCGCTAAATATAGCAACAGTTTACAAAAACAGTTGTTGTTTGTCCAAAAAACACGCTGATTCACAACGGTTTTCTAAAACCGTCGATTGCCCAAAAAAACATGCTAATATAAAACTGTTTATAAAACCGTTGTCTTTGACCCTAAAAAAACGCTCAAAGACAACGGTTTTAGAAACCGTTGTCTTTGAGCACAAAAAAACGTTAAAAGACAACTGTTTCTAGAAAATCGTTGTCTTTTGCTTAAAAAAAACGCTATACGACAATGGTTTTCAATAAAATTGTTGTTAAAAAGTATACGACAACGGTTTTACACAAAAATTGTCGTAGTTGCGTTGTTGAAGGGGTTTTTTCTTATAGTGTTTGATCATCTATTGCCATAAAAACGAAAATATTAGAAAGTGTATCCTATTTTTTATGCAATCATGTTAAATACACCTAATATGGTATGAATGATGAGTGAAGAAAGATTAAGGTGTGCATTTGAGTATTTCACGTACGAAAAATAATCCTTGACGCGAGGGACGTTAGCAGAGAGACGGGGAAGAAGACTTGCTGAAATTCCTTCTTCAAAATTCACGTGAATGGCCTTTAAAATTTATGTGTGTGTGGCCGTGTGTGATGATGGAAAAACCCTAGGAGTCTTTGACGAAGGGAGGTGTGAGTTATGTGTGGAATAAAGGGTTGGAAACCTTGTTTGTGATATAAAATACTAACAAGTTAAGCCCAATAACCTAATTTAATAGGTCCATTATGCCCACACTACAAGAAAAAAGGTCTACGACAACGGTTATTAAAGCCCCTGTTGTTAAAGGGTGGTGCGCTCAAAGACAACGGTTTTTTCCATTGTTGTAGCTACGATTCAAATTTAGCGACGGATTTATGTATAACCGTCGCTATTTAGTGACGGATTAAGAAACTGTCTCCTACAAATGTAGCGACGGAATTCACAAACCGTCGCTACAATTATCAACAATTTGTTCATTGGTAGCGACGGTTACATCCTAATTTCCGTCGCTAATATTTTCGGTAAAAATAAAAAAAAATATATACTTTTAATAATTTAATAAATCTAAAAAAACTTACAATATTACTATGAAACATAATTCCTACCAAAAATTAAAAAAAAAAAAATTTACATTAAATCGAAACTAAAATCGTGTAAAAGAGAAAAATTTGAAGTGTTGTGAAGTGATAAACTTGTGTAAGAGAGAAAAATTTTAAGTGTTGTGAGATGTGGGTAAAAAAATGGATTGAAAGAGGTGGTATTTATAGAAAATTGCGCGACGATTATTTGTCTAAACCGTCGCAAATAGCGACAGTTAATAATTATGGCGGTTTTTTCAAAATTTAAATTTGCGACTAATTGTCTTACGGCCGTCGCTACATCAAAGCTATAACCGTCGCTACAATTAGCGACGGCTTTAAGAAAACCGTTGCTACGTGAAAACATGCGACGGCTTGGCTTTACCTGTCGCTAAATTTCGCGACGGTTAGTTAGACCCGTCGCTACATATAGCGACGAATGTAAGTCCTACCGTCGCAACATTGGATTAGCGACAATTTAGAGTAATCCGTCGCTAATTCAATATTGCGAAATTCAATATTGCGACGGCTTGAAGAAAACTGTTGCTACGTGAAAACATGCGACAGTTTGGCTTTACCTGTCGCTAAATTAGCGACGGGTAGTTATAACTGTCGCTACATATAGCGACGAATGTAAGTCAAACTGTCGCAAGATTGACGTAGCGACGGTTTAGAGTAGCCGTCGCATAAATTAGCGACGGTGTTTTCGGAACCGTCGCTAAAAATGGCACGCTAATAGACAACATTTCACAAAACCGTTGTCATAAATACTCAAAGACAATGGTTTTATAGAACCGTTGTCATTGACCCTAAAAATCATTGTCTTTGACCCCCAAAAGACAACGATTTTTATAAAATCTTGTCTTTTGCTTAAAAAACGCTCTACGACAACGGTTTTAGACTAAAACCGTTGTTAAAAGTTTTTAACAACGATTTTAGTTAAAACCATTTTGTTGATTGCAAAATTTCTTGTAGTGCCATTATAGTGTAGTTAAAATATTTCTTTTAGAAAAGTTTTCAAAAATATTAATCGAGCCACCTAAAAGTCCCTATTTTCGTCAAAATTCGATTACCGATTTAAAATACGACTCGGCGCATAAAAACACCTCAAAAGACAACAATTTCGAAAATATCATTTAAAATATATCATATATTAAATAATTAAAATTAATAATTTAATAAAAAAAATTTGCCTTTATGGTCAACGGTCTCCGTTCCTCGATCGCGTCTCGAATAACCTTTAAAACACAGTTTTATGCATTCTAATATAAAACCCTATTTTAAACATATAAACATACCTACCACATTCAATAAATGCAATTAAAATAATTTAATTAGGCATTTTTCATTATTCTCATATACATGCAGTTGGATTACGTTATCACATTTTGGACCTTACATAATAAGTTGTTTTCGGAGCTTATAAGTTGTGAAATCTAATTTTATAAATAACAAAAAACTCATGTGAGACGGTTTCACAGATCAATTTTGTGAGACGAGTATTTTATTTGGGTCACTTAAGAATAATTATTACTTTTTATGCAAAAAATATTATTTTTTAGTGTAAATATGAGCAGAGTTGACATGTATCACGATCTCACAAGAGACCTACTCTTTATAATTAAGATGTTAGAATGTTTGCATGAACTTATTTTAAAAAACTTAAATATGTTAATATGTTTGGTTTTATAAGATCTTTTTAGTTGTCAAAATTACCAAAAAGAATATTATATTATGAGTTAATGTAAGTAGTTATATATAGTTATATAGTTATATAAATGTGTGTGTGTATATATATGAAAATAGTTTTATTAATTTAATATTTTAAAAAATAAATCTATTATATATTTATATATATATTTAGAAAAATTAATGTTATTTTGTAGAAAAAATTTTTAGTATTATTTTTAATGTGTATAAATAAAATGTTGATTTAAAAAATTATAGTTAATAATTTACTCAATAAAATATTAATACTTTTGTTTTTATATCTTAATAAAAATATAAAAAAAAACTGTATTTTAAATTTAATTAAAAAAACAAAGTGATTAAGTGATGATTTAACAAGTGGGTATAAAATGAGAATTTAAAAAGATATATAAGGATCTTTTGGAGAAATGAAATATAAAAATAAGATTTTTTTGAAAAAATGCAGGGTATCCCAACTTTATCTGTGAGACGGGGTAAACTTACTGATATTCACAATAAAAATTAATACTCTTAGCATAAAAAATAATATTTTTCATTGAAGACTCAAATAAAATATTCATCTCACAAAATACGACCCGTGAAACCGTCTCGCACAAATTTTTGTCCCTAACTTTTTAAAAAATAATTTATAAGCTGTAAAACAACTTATTTTGACAGCTTAAAACAACCGTGACCTCCCTTCCCTTCTATTTATTTACGCCCTTGCATCCATTCGGTCCGCGGAAAATAAAATTTTGCGTAGCCTTCTACTTTTACCAATCATTTCATTCGGTATTTTCTTGCCGATCATTCCATTCGATATTTCCATTTGCCTTTTCGATTTGTTGGTTGTCCTCGGCATTTCCATATGTTGGGTCATCGGTGACATATTCTTCCGTCTTTGGTATTTTTATTTGCGTAACATCAATATTTCTATTTGTTGATAATAATTCTCGTCGGTTTGTTATGCTCATATTTTTTTATCGAGACTTGTCAAGTATTATTTTATTTTATTATTGTTGAATTAATATTGTTTTATAATATATTTTTTATAAGAATGTTTAACATTGACATGTTATTATATTGTTCATTGATTAATCATTTATTTAATACGAGCAAATCTTAAGAAGTAACGTTATTATTTTTGTTCATTATATTTATTATTGTTCGTTTATTGACTGAACTAAATTTGATTGACTGAATTTAATTATTGCAACAATTTATATTATTAAAATTAGATTAACATTATGATAATAACAAAATTAAAATTGTTTTATTAAATATTTATTATTAGTTAAATAATATTCTTTCATATTATTTTCATATAATATTTTTCCGATAAAAAATTACATGTTACTGTTATTTAGTAAATGTATTTGAAACCTCCCAATTTATTTGTAAAAATAGTAAAAATTATGCACGTTTTAACGTCTTCTTGCACAATCTTTGTACATGATACGTTGTCGGGTCAAATTTATGTTATTAAATTTATTGATTGATAATTTGGATAAATGGAAGTCAAAATTTTTTATTAATCGCTCGTAATAAATAATATACATTGCATATGAAAAATACAATTTGTAGCAATTATTTTTTATATATTTTCCTAAGAAAAAGTACTCAATATTTATTGTCTGCACGTGTATCATTAATTTATACAGTGAAAAATTAATTAATACTTGGTTGAGTATAATGATTTTCACTTGTAATACTTAAATGAAATTTAAAACTTTTTGATTTTTTTTTACTACGATCTAATAAATAAAATTTTTATTATTGAAACAAAAAATAATAATAATAATATTAGCCTAAAATTAAATTTGTTTTATTATTTATTAATTATTCGTTAAATAATTTTTTTAAGATTATTATCATAATAAAAAAATATTATATTTTACTATTATTTAGTAAAGACAATATAATCATTTACAGTAATTAGTTTATTTACGTATTATGGATTATTATTTATTTTTAAAAAAATATAATCACATTTATAACATTTACCAATTCATGATCAGCATATACGTTTTATTTTTTACAGCCGAAAATTTCAAATAAATTTCGTTTAATATAAAATACGTAGTTACATGTTGTTGAAAAAAAACATAATATTTGTTAAATAATGATTTTTTGTTTGCAAGATGGCTGAAAATACGGATAATGTGTTGAATTTGCGGAGTAGACACATATCAAATAATATCAATGCTGAAAACATGGATGCATTAATTCCTCCACGTCTTAATGCTGGGATTCACCTTCGTGTCCGCCTATGTCTAGCATGCATGAGTTTCTATGGTGTCATTCAGTGTGGTCCTATTAATAATTATGATAATCATTGGCTTACAACCATCGTTGAGAGATGGCATCGTGAGATACACACATTTCACCTTACAGTCGACGAGGCAACAATCACCCTACAGGACGTTGTCCTTATTTGGGGGTTGAATATTGATGGCATGACCATGACTGGTGTAGATACTGTGTACAACAAAAATACTTACAATAGCGCTGCACAACTTGGTTGGGTTTTACGCACATCTTTATCTGACCGTTTTGCTAAACCATTGCCTAAATAATATGATTAATGATCAAAGCACTGAAGAGGACGTGGAACAATATTACCGTTGTGTTGCA
Source organism: Primulina tabacum (assembly GCF_025594145.1). NCBI lineage: Eukaryota > Viridiplantae > Streptophyta > Magnoliopsida > Lamiales > Gesneriaceae > Primulina > Primulina tabacum. The sequence goes on along the minus strand of NC_134560.1, from coordinate 32,283,305 downwards.
TTAATGATCATTGGTGGCTGTATGTTTCCGGACTCAGAATGTGCTGCTGTAAAACTTATGTATTTGCAGTTTCTTTAGAGCATAGAAATGGTGAATAGGTTTAGCTGGGGTTCTGCTGTGTTGGCATATCTTTACAGAGAGCTGTGCGACACATCAATGGGATTAAAGATCGATTTGTGTGGGCCTGATTCAGATATTGCAGGTATTTTTACACTTATACGGTCCTTGTATTTGTTGTACTTTATTTTTCTTATGATTTGAAAATTTCTGTTGTATGTTATTGCAGATTTGGGTATGATCTAGAATTACTCTTCTTTGTTCTGATAGAGCGCAACAAGTATCTATTTCAGAAGAGCAGGCTGCAGATGTGCTTCAGGGCCTACCATTCCCACCATACGGTGCATGGTACTAATCAGAATTGATGTGCTTCTTTATTATTATTTTGTTATGTACTTTTAATGACTGTATTGTGTACTTTTATAAATTGCAGGTGGAGACGTGGATTCTCTTGGACACACACAGCCCATCATTCGGTCCGTATAATGAGATATATGTTTGACAGGATAGTAGAAGGACAGGTAGATACATAAATTAGTTGTTTAAAACTTGAATTTTTTTAAAAAATTCAGTTTGAATGTTATATTATCAACTTGATAATAAATTTTTTATTTTATTTGCTACAGTTTCTATGGACAGTTTATGATATGGAGTCACCCGGAGGTTGCTAGAATTCTTGATGGAAATAGAATTCATTTATGTCGATCAGGACGTGCATTGATCAATTTTCATATAGTTGAGATGCATAGACCACAGCGGTGTCTTCGACAATTTGGAATGTGTCAGGGTTAGGGATATAAACGAACCAAATCGTTTGTGAGCTATTCGAAGCTCGATTCGATAAAAGCTCGTTTAATGAGGCTCGTTAAGATAAACAAACCAACTCAAGCTTTACAGTATTCGGCTCGTTAGCTCGTGAACATGTTCGTTGATAAGTTCATGAGTAATCTTTTAGATGAAAAAATAATAGTTTTGATAATTGATTTATTGATTTTGCATATTATTTATGAAATATATAGAAAAATCTATTAAATTTATTTATTATAATACATTTACAAATTTTAATAAGAATAATATATTTTTCTTTAAATATATAATCTACTTTTTAATTAATTTAATGAAAATTTAAATGTATAATTCATATTTATTAAGCTTGTTTAGGCTCGATAAAGGCTTGAATAAGCTCGTGAGCCATGCATATATTCTTTAAATAAAGCTCGAGCTCGGCTCGATTATAAACGAACCAAGCTCAAACATCCAAGAGTTTGGCTCGGCTCGACTCGATTACATCCCTAGTCAGGGTATTCCATCACATGCTAATAACTTCGATAATTTCCATAAATTGACGAGACAAGGCCGGAACAATTGTGATTGGGCGACGTATCACAAAGATTTTGTAGAAATGTGGAATGACAGATATAATTTTGTGATTGGTGGGGATTATGTCATACCCGGTACACCCAGCATCACAGTAGACTATATTGGTTGGTATCATCGTATTTCACAAATATTTCTCTCGCTGACAGTGGTACCTTCTAACATCATTGGCTACCATCCTGTTGATACAAACTACCGACAATTTATCGTAAGACAATGTTCAATTTATCTACATATGTACGTATATATAATTTATTGTATTAAATATATGTTACATAACATATGCATCTATGTCACAGACACGCCCAGCTCATGTGCAAACTTCACCGATGTGGACACGAAATGAGTTTGAACCCGGACCATCATCTTCAAATATGGCATACACTACCCCGCATGTGGTTTCAAGCTTTCCATCGTATGACTATGGTTACTACACTCCATTTGTCGGTAGTTTTATATAATTTTTACAAAGTGACTTTCGACCGGGATATGAATGAGAGTCGCCCTACATTTAACACGTCGCCCATACCATTTCAACAATATTATGAGACAGAAGGGTATGAGGTTGGTGGGAACATTACCGATTCCAGTACATCTTCAGCCCAAACACGTACGCATGGAGATGCTGAAGAGATGTTAGGTCGTGGACATAGAGTAATTAGAAGACCACCGTGTGGAACTGGGGGACATCGTTACCATCATCATTAACTATTTATTTCGAGATGCACAATTACTTAAGTCGTATTGTTGTATGTTTTTCTATTTTTTTATTTTAATTTGAAGTTGTTGCTGCAACATTTGTATTGGAATAGTGTATACAATCTATTATTGATTTTTTAAAAATGTGGAATGTAGTGTATATGATTTATTAGTCTTTTATTAATAAATTTACGGACTAAAGTTATAGTAATGAAAAAACATAAGTATAATTACTAAATCAAGTCAAATAAGTCAAAACACTTGAAATTAAAACATATTTAAAACAATACAACACTGAATACAATTTATTTACTACTCTTATTAAAATGTAAAATCTGCTTCACAAACATATGTATTTCGCACCATAACTCAATCTTCTCACCTGCACCTACCTGCAATTTTAATACACAATTTTGTAATTACATTAATCACTTCACATGTTATGAAGTACAAATAAGGTACAATACGTTATTGTAGATCTTTTACATCCCACGTTGTCTCTCCCTCGATGATGGTTGATCCATCTCGTTTCTTATGCGTGTCATGCGATCTCTACCAGCCTGCCTCATTTGTCGGCGAACAATGTTGTGTTGTAGTTGGAATGTAGGTTCATCCCAATATTGTTCATCATGAATAGGGTAGAATCTTCCATCGTATGTGTTCACGTATTCGCTCAGTGTAAACCATGGTTGTACAAGCTGTGCGGGATTTAAACCAAACCATTTTGCTGCACATATAACATGTGAACAAAGAATTCCAAATATTGTGAATTTACCACATGTGCAATCACGTGTAGAAATGTTTACAGCTAGTACGTGATGTTGATGACCCTGGTCTTCCTCTTGTCGCGACGGATGCTGTTTTATCACTTTGGTCAAATCTTACTACTAGATGTTCAATTAAATTTTTTGACCACATATCAAATTTAGAGTATGCACAGGTCCATGGTTGATTTTTTTCCAGCATATTATTACTTCGGGCTCGCCGTTGAATGAAATAGTGCACGCATCACTGTAAGGTCAGCTCAACTATTGAAGTTATTGGAAGACGTCGAACCCCTTTCAACACACCATGAATACACTCAGACATATTCGTAGTCATTATCCCTCGTCTCCATCCACCATCATGAGCCAATGACCATTTTTCTTTTGGAATGTTTGACAAATACGTTAAAGATGCTGCATTATTTGTTCTAATTGTCTCCATTGTCGCATTAAATTTTGCTACTTGGTCTTGTATCCCTGATTCCAAACATAAGTCTTTCAAGTAAATGTTTTTGAGCTTACTGTTGAAATTAGAGCAAACATGCCTCAAACAAAAACGATGAACACCACGAGAAGGTTTGAAGTCAGGGAGATCTTGCACTGCACTTGTTATACCCACATGTCTATCAGATATAAGGCACACACCACTACACCCTCTGGTAACATGTCTTGCAACATTATTGAGGAACTAATGCCAAGACTCATAATTTTCTTCATCGATAAACGCAAATGCTAGCGGCAAAACCTGGTTATTGGCATCCAAAGTTACTGCTATGAGTATTTTGTGCTTATATTTGGTGTACATATGGGTACCGTCAACGTTGATTATGTTGCGACAATGTCGAAAACCATCTATACATGATTTGAAGGCCTAAAATACAAAGTTCAAAACTTTATTAGATGGTCATACGGTCAAAGATGCTTCCATTCTACAATAGTTCTTGGATTGTACTTCGACAAAGCTCTCATATATTTAGGAAGCAAAGTTACAGAGCTTTCCCATGTGCCATAGATTACCTCCACCGCGCGTTTCAAACTCTTTCATGCCTTAGCATACGATATATCATACCCATATTTTCGTTTAATACTTTCTCGCACATATTTGATCTCGTATGCAGGATCACAATGCATGATTTCCTAAAGTGTACTGGCTATCATATTTACGTCAAGGTTGTGGTGATCTATACCGACTTGGGTAGACATGCATGTGTGATCATCATCATATTTTGTGATCATGAAGTACCCTAAAATTTTTTTCAACGATGCTCGAAGTCTCCACCCACAATTGCCGTCCTTTGGACCAGTTCTTGCATTTGACCTTCCAAATTGTCGGAGAACTTTGGACAACGATATATTCACGTCTCAAAACCCGAACAGAAAAATCATTCACTGAAGCTATTAAATCATTTTTTTCTCTTAAAAACCATTTTTACTGCGAGCTCTGGCCTTCAGGATTATAAAAGTTTGTTCGTGATGCAGAAGGAATACCAAATGAATCTGGAATTTGTTCGGCATAGACTTCATTGAAAAATTGGGGAATTTCACGTAAATGTTGCTCCGGTGCAATAGGAATGTTCTCTGTCATTGTTGCTCCAGACATTAACACACGTGCCGATGTCCCTTCATTTGTATTGTCAACATGATCATCATCTTCTCCGTCAATTGAGGTAGTATACAAATCATCATCACTATTCATGACATGATGCGAACTGTCCCCAAATAAATCATCTTGCTCAGCCATGTGTTTTGTAATTGGGGCAAGGATATTTGCAGCCCTAGCAGAACTATCAAAATGTCTGACATTGTGGTATTTTCTTCATCATCCCATGAATTTAAATCACATTGTCTTGTTCTACTAGAACCCCATGCGACATCAACTCCTGATGGAACCGTGATATGATGATCCCAACCCCCTGAAGTAAAATCCCATTCTCGTGTTCTATTCATCCCCCATGCATAGTCTTTTTCAGTGTGAGCCGTGATATGGTGATCCCAAAGACCAGTGTCGATACCAGAGTATGTCTGAGCTGACTGTTCAACAATGTGATACATAGAAGGTCCCGGTTCATTTAAACCTACTATTCCAAACCTTGCGTTATTGCCGGCATGACTGTATTAAAATCGTAATCACTTACGTTCTGTAACAATGGCGATGAATCAACATACAAGTACATGCAATCCAGTGTCGGCAACTCAAACCTAAATTGTAGACTATCATCATTTGTGATATAGATATGCTCTTCAATGTAACGAGATAACGAGCTATAACAATATTTCGTTGACAATTTGATGCAGAATTTTGATGGGTCAATCTCCAGCTTGCGATGCACATAATTCACCAGTTGGGAAAATGTAGTAGACCAGGGATTTTAATGGGCCTTGTCGCGGGGATACTATATCTAACCCTACCATCTTCAATAATGACATAGGCACCTACATAAAGTAAGGCCCTCACAATATCCATGTCTGTACTGAAAACTATGACAGAATGTATACAATCATAACCAAATTTAATTATGAGTTTCTTACACATATATTAAAACTATGACATAATGTATACAATCATAATAAAATTTCAATAATAACTTATAAGTTTTTTATTATTATTATTAAAATTTATATTGTCAAATCAATTTATATTTAATAATATCAATGTTTGTTTTCATAATAATAAAAAAATTGTTATGACTTATATTTTTAATGAAAAAAATTGTTATGACTTATATTAAAAATTTAAATTTTTAGACATGTGTAACTATGATTTTCAAATATATCAATTTCTTATTTTAAGAATTAAGAGTATCAATAAATTTTAAAAAAAATAAACATAATAAACATAAACAAATGAAAAATTTACAAGATAAACTTATATTTTTCAAAATTGTTTTTCTACACAAGCACGGGATAAAAAAAAATTTCCTTAAAATATAATTTAGTTACTAAAATAAAATTTTGAATTAAATTAATTCAAAATATATCATTGAATAAAAATATATTATTATTATTATTATTATTATTATTATTATTAATTTAATACATGTACTGTCGAGGCGTGAAACTTTGAAATAATTATAAATAGTCATTTATATTATTATTTTTGTAAAAAAATGGTAAATACATGTAACGCTTACCAAGTAGGCATGATACTTTAATTTTACAATTATTTTTTTTCTTACTTTATTTTATTATATTATTGTAATTAATACGCTAAATAGTGAAAAAGCCGCTAATATTAACTCATTCTCATATTTAAATAATATAATATAATTACATTTAAAATAGAACTTGTGAAATTTTTTTTTTCAGATATCAACAATTTATATTTATGATTAGTATTCGTATTAGTAATTTTATAATATAATAATATTAAATATATAAAATATAACAATATTATACAAAATATTAAATTGCAACCGAAAAAAAATAATTACATTAATCAAACATAAATAATACAATTAAAATTTAAAAAATTATTGAAATTATCTTTTCAAATGTGGTTGTACGAAATTTGTAATTGAATCAGGGAACGATGTTTAATATCTGCAATAAATTACAAACATTATCAAAATATTATGCAAAAAATATTTAATATAGAAAGAAAAAACAGAGATTCTACTGAGACTCGGCGCAATTCTCCCAAATTTTGATACTCAGCACAATTCTCCCAAATCAACTTCGACGTAAATCTCTAAAATTCTGATATTCGACAAAATTCCCTCAAATCAAATTAGAAATTCTAATAATCACACGATCGACGCAATTTATAAAGGGAGGAGAGTCACGGATTCTAAAAAATATAACTCTCAAAAAATACCAAGGAGCGAATAAAAAAAATTGTGTAGGATATTTGCGCCGAAGGAATCGATGAAAGAATATTTGCGCCGAAGATCGATGAAAGAATGCCGAATACTCGGTGTAATTTATAGGGAGGAAAAGAGGTCACGAATCAACTGTCCCGGATTCAGAATCCGGGACAGTTCCGTGACACAATTCCTTTTTCTAAAAAAAAATCTGAATCCGGAGTTTGCATTTCCAGATTGTAATATTTTCACAAAGTTTTCAAATCTACAATATTTTAATACATAAATTTTAAAAATATATTATTTTAAAAAAAACCCACTTACCATTGGTCCAAGTGGCATTTCTTCTCACAAAATTTAAAAAATAATATTCTTTGGTAGAGTTTAAAGTTGGATGTCGGAGTAATTTGAATCCTTAGGTATAGTTTGATACATCTGGATAAGAGAATGATTGATAAATAATGTTCATTATCCCACGTTTGGTATCTTTTAGACAAGGAATAAAATATTCATTTTATGAGATGTGATAATTTTAATTTAATGATAAAAAACACCACAATTGACTTAATTGTTCTCAATATATAAAAATCATAAACCCTATATATGATCAAGTTCTAAATTAGTATTACTAGATGATAATTATATAAATGATTTTTATAAATCTCTACTAGTAGGTAGAAATTAAAATCAAATAAATATTTTTATTTATTTTTATATATTATATAATATGATAATTATATAAATGAACTCGAGATAATTATATAAATGATTTTTATAAATCTCAATAAAATTATTAGTATCACTCGATTAACCTTAAAAATTGATATTTGACTTGACTCACAAAATCAAGGGCTCAATTATCATATTAATTAATATATAAAATTAGGTAAAAATAAATAAATCATGCAAGTATTGTCGGCACATGAACTGATAAAAAATATGAACTCAAGCAACAACTTTGAAATTATAAAATTTATTATGATAATGTTAATTTTATCATTACAATCTAATATATAAATTTAATCACTCTTATTAAAATCATACCAAACATTAAATATAATATCATACATTTTATTTATCATTAACTTATTCCTTATATTATATATCAAATGTTTATCCTATCATATGTACCAAACTATGCCTTAGAGAATTAAATGTCATTTGAGATTTCAGTTGATCCAAAACTTCCGTTTTCTCTGTGTTTATACACATCCATGTATTCGTCGTTCCGTATGTATTTTGCGTGTAAAATAGTGGATAAAATATAAATTCAAATACTTTAACTAACATATATATACATATATTTGAGAGAAATAAAATAAAATTATATCCGATGTGTTATTTTAAATAATTTAAGAAACAATTATTAATTTTTAATGCTTTCAAACTAATTGTAGTCTTAATATAAAAAACGTTATATTAGGTCAGGAAGGAAATTTTTTTATCAAATACATCAAAATTAGTTTTTCTAAAAATTTCTTCCTTACTTAATAGTATAGATATAAGGCAAAAATTTGTGTAAGATAGTCTCACGGGTCGTATTTTGGGAGACAGATTTCTTATTTGGGTCATCCATGAAAAATTATTACTTTTTATGCTAAGAGTATTACTTTTTATTGTGAATATCGGTAAGGTTGACCCGTCTCACAGATAAAGATTCGTGAGACCGTATCACAAGAGACCTATTCTAAATATAATACTTATATTTCTATTATTTTGAGTATAAAAAATAGGAAAATTTTTGTAAAATAATCTTGATTAATTATTTTTTGGAGTATTTTTTTTTTAATCTTGGTCCTGCCATTTTTTTTTTTGAATACACACTTGTGATAATATTCTAAGACACTGTTTTTTCGTGTGATTACTAAATTACTTAAATTGAATGATTTAAAATATGATATTATAATATGTTTATTGATAAATCAGATATATTTATTTTTCTCAAATTACAAAATATTCTATTTTTATTTCATAAAAATTTACATACATATTTTAATAAATTTAAATTGTATCTATGTTTATCATATTCATAATAAAATATTTTTTTATTGTTATCTATAATTTTAATTTTTTATATTAGATAATCATATTACTCGTAAGATTTACAAAAGTTTTAAATTTTAATATTATTTTCTAAAAAAATTAATATAATTTTTTAAAAATATGTATGCGCGCACGTGCGTATTTAATAAAACTCCAAGGATATTTGGGTGGCGTGGGCCGGGGTTGGTTAGACTCAAACATATCGCGCCTTTTAGAGTCGGTGGTGTACTTATATATATATATATATATATATATATATACATATTTATGAACCAAATCTCTGCCCCAAAATCTCTTTCATCTAACGAAAATAACAAACTGAGTTTGAATCTTTGATAAACCTCCCGTTTTTTTCTCTTGATTCTATCGTTTAGTTTCTCGGGTGGGTATAAATTATGCTGCGGCGTAGTTAATTTTCAGCATTTTCCCATTCTGAGATTTTTTGTTTTTATGCGTTTCTTTTTGGTTAAATTAAATTTGGCGAATTCGGATGCAAGATGAGTCAAGGACCTAAACCCATGACTTTTACGAGCTCTTGTGGTTCGTGGAAGTCGAGTGACGGAGTTCCAGACCAGTTCCCCGTGGGTTTAAGGGTACTTGTTGTGGATGATGACTCCACTTGTCTATTGAACTTGGAGAGGATGCTTCGAAATTGCCTCTACGAAGGTAACATATTAGGTTCACCGTTGTGTTTGAGGATTTTTGTTGACAAGCACTCGGGGTGGATCCAGTAGTGACCATGAAGGCCTGTGAAATTTGAGTTTTTGTAAAAAATTTAAACATGCAAATTCAATTGTTTTTTGGTTTGAGTCGCTTCTGGTCCGCCCCGGTAGGCAATTCCCCTCCATCGCTGTATGAAAGATCAGATTTTTATCTGTTTCTGCTGGGTTTATGTATTTGTGGAAGTAAGGAACCATGTAGGAAATAAGGAATCATGTATGATGCATCAGAACGTGTATTTTGTTTCTAGAGTTGAGAGGGGCGGATTTGTGTATCTATTCATATGTTTATGAGATATATAATCACGAGAAACTTTATTAGATCTATATATATTCATGTATTTATGTGGTATATTCATAATTCTTCTCTTCGGATTATAATCACTTAATCCAGCAATGAGTGATATCCTTGTGTTTAGTATGCAAAGTGAAAAGAGAACTTGCGGGTAATTCATAGTTGTTGGATTGGTGGGTTTTAATATTGGATTTACAATATCTGAATCTGATTTTTTTTCAGTCGATAATCTTTTTCTATTTTTGGATTGCTAGTTACGAAGTGCAGTCGAGCAGAAGCTGCGTTACAGTTGCTTAGGGAGAAAAAAGATGGCTTTGACATTGTTCTAAGCGATGTCCACATGCCGTTTATGGATGGTTTCAAACTTCTAGAGCACATACGACTCGAGATGGACTTGCCTGTTATCAGTAAGGGCTATTTGTTTCTGCATCAGTTCTATCAAGTTTTGTTTGACTCTTTGATTAGTAATAGTTGATTACTCACGTCTTGCTTTTGTGGTTACTTAGTGATGTCAGAAGATGATACCCGAAATGTGGTGATGAAGGGCGTTACTGACGGTGCCTGCGACTATCTTATAAAACCAATTTGTATGGAGGCTTTGAAAAACATATGGCAGCATGTGGTTCGAAAAAAGAAGTACCAATTGAAGGAAAAAGATTCTGAACAATTGGGAAGTGCAGAAGATGGGGAGCAGCTGCAAAAACCTTTGGAAGACGTCGACTATTCGTCATCCGCTAATGAAGAGCATTTGCAAAATTCCAAGAGAAGGAAGGATGATGAAGATGAAATAGAGGGCAGGGATGTTACGTCTACGTTGAAGAAACCACGAGTAGTTTGGTTTTTTGAGCTTCATCAGCAATTTGTGACTGCTGTGAATCAACTTGGGGTAGACAGTATGGATCTTCTCAATTTTTCTTTTCTGTACTTTTTTCCATTTGTTTTCTTTCTATTTTGTTGACTGCCTCTTTTCCGTTTGTTTTTGTGATATGGGATGAGTTCTTTTTTCGTGTGGGTCTTTGCACGCTGCTTGTAATATCTTCCATCTCCTGAAAAATTGTAATGTGTCGGTAAGTTGTGCAAACTATGCAACAAGTTATTGATCTTGGGAGAGGCACACCCCTAAATATGGATTTCTTATACAAAAAAAATGGAACAATTTTGCTGTGTATTTCATAAATGAGCATCACGTTTCTTGAATTTCAAGAAATAAAGCATGAACGTATCTGTCTTTCTTTAAGGGACGCATAGTAGATCTCTTGTAATGCATTATAATTTCTTAGGTATGCTTTTACATAGTAGAAAACCTTTGATCAACGAGTGAAAGCTATCATTTCACTTATTTTCTTGTCTCTTTTTCATATCTGCAGTTCTGATATGTGGCACTTCATGCCAGCAATCTCCGTTCTTAGCTTTCATGAACCTGTACTCATTATGTTCCTTTTCTGTGCATCAACGCAGAGGCGGTTCCAAAGAAAATCCTGGAAATAATGAATGTGCCTGGGTTAACGAGAGAGAATGTCGCTAGTCATCTTCAGGTTAGAAAAACAATTGTCTTTTCTTGTGTTTCTTAATTCAATGTGCAGAAGAACGTTGGTCGATTAATGATTTCGATCGAATTTTATTTCTTTTTATTATTTTTTTAATATCAATTTCAAAATCGGTGTAGAAGTATCGTCTGTTTCTAAGAAAGGAAAACAGCCCGAATGCACTTGGTAACTCTTTTATGAGAACCCCTGACGCAGTGTTTGCAGCAATATCTTCCTTCAATGGCCTCGATCTTCAAGCTCTCGCTGCTTCTAATCAATTACCTCGCCACTGTGTTACCCCCATCCAGACCCCGTCACTTGGTAGGACTGCCACAAATCCTGCCATATCTGTCCCCCCGGTCGATCAAAGAAAGATTCAGAGCTTCAAAGATCCTAAGATGAGGTTCATGGAGGGACCACGAGAACCGAACAGTGATGTTAAGCAAGTTAACTTGCTGCATGGAGTCCCAACAAAAATGGACTCAAATCAACTTTCCACTTTGCACCAGGCTGCTGAGTTTCCCTATGGCAACATGAATCTGTATATTCGCTCGCATGCGAACCAAAATAATTTGTTGCTGACTCAGATGGTTCGACCGGAGCCAAGTGCTAAAATTTCGAATGATTATAATGAAACAAATGACGCCGCCGATATCATGAATCTATTATCTGTCAGTCAACCACAGACGATTCCAAATGCTGCTGTATTGGGTAGGAGGGACTTTCGTGGGCCTGTCTACTCCTCAGTTTCCCAACCATCAACCGTTGTAGATTTTTCGAGCAGTCATAGAACCGAGTTGCCAGTGAATAGATTTTCCCTGGTGACTAGTTCAGTAGTGTCGACTCTCTCCCCGAAAGGGATACTTCAGGAAGAGGTTAACTCAGAAGCAAAAGGACATCAAAGTTTCTTACCGAACTATGACATTATTAGCGAGCAGAATCATCATCACGGAAATCAGGATTGGGTTATGCACAACAACGGCTCAACTCTTGAAGCTCGCCAACAGCCAAACTTTCAAGTAGGCGTGGACATATCACCAAGAAGTTTAGTTCATCCGGGCTTCTCTTTGAGCCCAAAATGTGTACAAAGTAAGACAGGTTTCTCAGTTGCAGATGGGATGGACAACCAGCAGTGTGACAATAATTTATTGAGTGTCAAATCCGGAAAATTCGGCGATATAGACTTATTTCCTGAAAGTATAGAGCGAGAGGATTTCATGACCCTTTACAACAAACAGGTTAGCTTTTTATGACTCATTGTAAATACCAAATGGGGCACATTAATTTTCTAATGTTTAGTTTTGTCAATTACAGCGATATCATGAAGGCATGGATGACGGGTTCGGCATTGAGGATTATGAGCTGGTGGATCACCTTCATGAGTAGCAGCACACTGTACATACTATTCCCAGATTCTAAGTAGAAGGATCTTACATTCTTTATGCATTACAGACCGCGATGCTCCATCGTGCTGCATGATGTGCGAAGCATATGTGCACAACTAATTTTGACTGATTTAGGTTTGGTGATTTTAGAGCATGCACAGATTGTTAGGAGTTCTCAGCTATCTTATTCAATAAAACCCAAGGTTTTGTTGGTTTTAGGCTTCAAAAATCACACTCACCCCTTTAAACATAAACATTATTCTACTTATCTTATTTTTACTTTTTCCCTAGAGGTAATTTTCACATCTCCAAACGCAATCATTATTATTAATTTGATTTTCTACTCCTATAAAATATAATTTATTTTAAAACTTATAAATATATTAAATAACAAATTATGAGTGGGAATGAAATAATATATCATCCTCATTTCCTTGTATATTTTTGAAAATTTACATTTTATTCAAAATACATAATACCAAAACACCGGAAACATAATCAAACAAAGCTCAAGTTTTTTACATACAAGTCTTTCATTTTTATGTTAAATAATTTAGCACAATTTCTCCAAATTTCTAAATGTTTCAATTAAAAATAATTAACAATGATGTGTACAAACAAAAAAATATTTAAACCTTAAAGGGAATCAAAACTCCATCACCTTTGCTCCATGATGTTTACGACAAATCAAACAGTGTGTTTTGCGCTAAGTCGTGCTCTATATATTACAATGCCAACACTCTGGTTTCTAACTCGAAACATCCAGCCTTCTCAATTTAAAGTTCCTCACATCAAACGTTGAAAAAATGAATGAATAAGCACCCGGTATAATCGAATTCGAGCATTCATCCCCTTGGCTATTGCTGCACAAACATGAAAGCTAGGAAAACCAGAAAGAACGATAACATATTCGATGAATCAAGGAGATAAGAACCGCTTGTCGGGAGTATTTTAGGCAGTGAGCATTCCTCCCCATTGAAGTAGACTTTTGATGGAAATCCATCACCACCAGGAATGTTAATTCCAGGTGTCATCTTCTTCGTGAATGAAATCACGGACTGCTGTTTTCCAGGTACACGAGGATCTTTCTGGGGATCGGCCGCATCAGTTTCTGCCACGAGATAGTTCAGGCCCGGAAGACCTTGCATGAAAATCGTGTTGTTTACGCCATTCAGTGCACTTCCATTAAAGGAGTACACAGCTTCGAAGCCAGGAGCTGCTTTCTCGAATTCTAATGCCGTAAACCAATCGACAAAAGCAAATTCATCCCAGTTGAATATTGTAATTCTTGCAGACCATCCGCCTCTATAGTCCGTGAACAAGTGCCAGTTGATACTAACTCCACAATTATCACCACAGGGTAGTGGGTTAGACAAAGGGAAATGGTGAAGATCGGCCCATGCTCTTGATAAGGTAGTACGGTTCTCGAATGGAACTAAGAGAGCTTGAGATGGGAGAAAAAGAGCGGGAGAGGTGCTGCTACATGTTTGTTCCGTATTAGCAGGGCAACCACAGGCACAAGTTTGACATGGGATGATGGATTCGTTGTAGTAAGCAGAGAACGACACACAGCATCGTGGGCTCACTCCCTTTGGCTGCGTGATATTGCACACCACTTGCCAACTAGCAATGGCACTTGAATTAGGCAGTAGCAAGCTCGGGTCGGGAAACTGGCTAGGACTAACTCGAACAGGCGGCCCACATTTATAATCTGGGTTAAGTCTGCCACGTATCCCCCAATTCTGCGGGGGGACAAGATCAGAGCGATTAACGTTAGGTGGCATCTTGAAAACATTGATCTCGAATGCTGATTTTGACTTGCTCGGATCCATAGCAGGAGGCAAGATCGTCCCGTTCCGACAGCAAAAGGGTATCATTCCCAGGTTTGTGTCATTAGTCTTGGCTAAAGGTAGGTCTACTATAGTGGGCCTTCTGTCACAGTTCAAGGCGGTTGAAAAGTCAAGCCTCTGGTAGAACTGGCCCTGTACCCCAAAGACACATTTTGATGTATCCAATACAGATGGATACGCTCCTTTCATGGCAAAAATGAACTCATCTTCCATCCAATCCCAGTTTAACTGCCAGTTGTCGAGTCGCCCAAGGGGGTTATGGTTCTCGATCGTAACCTGAGCCCAATAGTTGGACTCGTATGTTTTCGACACATCGTACATTATGGTAAGATCACCGTGTTGACGAGGCAAAAACTCATCATCTATGGTAATGTTTGATTTGAACTTCGTGTCTCTGGTGCAACATACTTGCATCGAGCTATTTCCTGAGGAAACAGATTCAAATTCAGACCACTATCTCACAAAGCCATGATAATACTTCCTCAAATTCATGCCACATAAATGTTTTAGAACAGCAGCAATTTAAGAATGATAGCTCTAGATTGATGAATAGCCAAAAATATTGAACGTTATGTGCCATTTTCTTTGATAAAGAATTACATCACAAGCTCAACACGAGCAAGTTGTTTCCCTACTATCAAAAAGTAGGATATGTGCTCGTATACGATTTAAATGATTTGTCTTGCACCATTCCCAGTTCCCACGTCTTCACTTGAAAACCAAACCTCTAAACAACAAAATGTGTTCATTTAAATATCAAACCTCTGAACAATAAAGCAGCACAAAGAAAAACCCCCCAAAATTAAATGGCAAAGTTCAGAGTATCCTATACATTTCTTGACTGGCTATTCTCCAATTATCCGGTAAGCGGTGCTCACACATTGGCTTCTCGAAGGTGTCCCACTAATTGATTAAAAGTCAAACAGAATTCTACACCTCCATTTATTCACGCCTTCATTTCCTCAACAGACAAATAAAAACTATATAAAATATCAATTCAACGCTTCTAGGAACAATATAATAAATATACACAAAACATTCAAATCTTGGCTCCACACCGGCAAACAAAATACACCAAACTCACCAATCCAAGAAACAATCCTTCTTCCTCCGATCCAGAACAAAATTAAGATTGCAAATAACATTAATCATTTGAATAAAATCCAAGTCGATTCAAGAAAATAGGACCAAACATATGTTAGATTCGATAAAATAAAAAAAAAAATCACCTAGCATAGTTGGTTTGGGGCAAATCCAGCCATCATTCACCAGCGAGATATTTGAAGGCATAGGCACGCTCGGAGACGCAACTCCGAACTGCGTGCCGACAAGCCCGACCCGCACACTCATCTGGGTCAAGTCCCCCGCTGTCTCAATACCCGACTTCAGATCCGGGCCCGGATACCCCGCGAAGACCGTCCCATTTCCAACACCCCCCGGAATGGAGTTCCCATCGGCAAGCACGGCGTTAGAAGCAGAGACCAGATACTCATCGTGCTGGAATCCAACAAAAACCCGCCAAGATTTGAGCTCCACAAAGTCGTTGTTGAGCACGGACAGGGAAGATTCGAAGCGGTAAGCCTGGCGAACTGGATCCGTCTTCAGAATCGGGGGTACGATCTTCCCGGAGTCGTAAGTGTAGGAAAGAAACACTCCGTTGCAGTTTTCGGAGGCTGATGCCGGTGCTTGGGCTTGAGCCGGAGGGCGTGTTTGGGCGCTGGCGGTGCCAAGAATGAGAAGAAACAAGGAGAGCACGATGGTGGTGGCCTCCATGTATGTAAAACTTCGAATGTGAGCGCGTTTCAATTCAAACTCGTGAATGTTTCAGACACAAAATACCATTTCTCTCTCTCTCTACTCACACATAAATATATGAATATATATATATATACATATAATATTATATATATATATACATATATAGTATTTGAAGAAAGAAGCAGCTTCGTGGGTGCTGCAATGATGACGGGAAAGGGAGGTGAGATACGCGGAGAGGAAAATGTTGATTATTTGTGGGAAAAGACAGCTCAGTGGGTGCTGTTTCGAATTGTCTGTCTTATTTATTTATCTTTCGCTTTTCCTTTTGTTTCTTAGTAATAATATTATTATTATCATCAATACTTTCATATAAAAAAATTAATTATATTAACTCGTTATTCTTTTTTAAGGTTAGTAAATCTCTAATATAATTAGTATTACGATTCAAGATTATGACTATTTTTTTTTAATTTAATTTAAAGTATTTGTATATTAAAATTATTGAAATAAAAGTGTACGTTTTTATCAGATAAGATTAGATAAATGTGTTTTGAAACGAAAAAAAATTGGTAATTAACTCTCCGACTTATTAGATACTTAGTCATTAAAATCACCAGAATATCCTTTTCAATAAAATTATAATTTTGAAGGAAATAATAATTTGAAAATATATACAGAAAAATATTTTTATATATTGATATTCATTTGCATGTATTGTGTGCTTATTCAATAAAAATAACTATTTAAACATGATATAAATTTTTCTAATTAATGATTTTTTTAATATTTTATTAAGAGTAATTGACTGTCTAAAAATTTAAAAATATAGATAAAGATACGATTGAATTTAAAAATATAAATAAATGTAAAATTGAAGATATAAAAATAAAAGTTATTTTATAGATAGATAGATATATATAGATATATATATGTGTATATATATGTTTGATCTGCATCTACTACTGTGAACATTTATTATGAAAATCTATGTGATTAATGTTGATATATTGTCTATCTTTATTAAATAAAGAGTTTATTTTTTCAAAAAGATGCGAAAGATATAATTTCAAATCGTTTCAGAATTCAAAGTTCTCTTTATTGGTATTATTATTATAATAAGGTTGCTTCAATATGATTGTGGGGCACAACATTTTTGAAGGGATCCACAATTTATTTAGTCGTTGGAATTGGAAGACAATGGATTGAAATTTTGAATTTTAAAAGTTGGATTTGTAGTTAAAGTTCAACCACTTCGACGTGCAATCTTTTCTCGTGTTTTTTGTTTCAGCTCGCCTCTTTACGATGAAGGAACAAAAATTGATGCTTCTTATGAAAATTGTACCACAAACATTCCTGTGATATTATTTTAATGATCAGTTTCATGAGATAGATCTTCAATTCATGAAAAAATTTGTTTTTTAGTGTCAAACGTATTAATTTTCATGGTAAATATGAATTATATCGATATGTCTCGAACTCGTGAGACGGTCTCATAGAAGACCTAATCAAATCATAAAAAACTCTTGCTTCATGACCAAGAATATTGAACTTTTTTCATATAAAAACCATAAAAATTTATCACTTATTAAGGATATAAAAATATTGAATATGATCTGTAAGAGATATTTTATTCCTTTAATATTTCTTGTGATTTGATATTATCAATTTAAAATTTTTTCTTTCTAGCCTATATATCATCTAGCTTGATTTAAAATTGACTTATTTTTAGATACACTGTAATATTGTATTTTAATATGATATTTATCCTAAGATATTATATTCAAGTTAAAAAGAGTTTTATGAATATTAAACTCTAATTTTCATGTGTGTAGAATTGATTTCAAGGGAAGATAATATGATCAAAATAGTGTTGTATATATATGTGGAATATTGAGAGAAGAAAAAGGGGTGAACGTAGAGGGGAGACATTGAGGAAATGATCTTTACACAGTTGCTGAAAGTTTGGCTTTGAAGCTACAAATCGATCAAAATAATTGAAGATTTTCGTGGGAAAAGTTTGTATGATTGATTCACAGACTCACCGTGCAGCTGATTGGTGTTGACGACACTCGAGAACAACACTGCGAGAAGTGTTGGGTGAAGAGTGGTTTCGTTTGGTTTTAAGCAACACGTCTTTTTGGTTTTATGCATCTATTTCTTTTGTTTTGTCTATTTTAATGCATTTTAAGTCCTTGAAGTGTCAAAGAATTTAGTTGTGTTATTTTGCTAGTATTGATTTGTATAAACGATTTACATAGTTTTCAAGTGAATTTTTGTCATTAGGCGTTGCACAAGTATAAAAAATAATTTATCCATGGTCTTTATTTAATCAAATTAAACTTGTGTGTTATTCATTAAATTCCGCTGCATGATATACACTCGTGTTTACAACACCAGTGAACAACACTAACTTCTGATATACACATAATATTTTAATTTCCTAAAGTTTATGAGCAAGAGCCCCCTTTCAAGTGGTATTAGAGCCAGGTTGATACACTAAGTGATTGATCCTGTTTTACTTTTGTTTTTACAAGAAATATAAATATAACTCAATGGACGCATTGGCTTCGAGTGCTGCCTTTAGACCACCAGTCTTGTATGGATCGAATTATGCGTTCTGGAAAGTCAAGATGAGGATGTATATAAAATCCATCGAGGAAAGAGCTTGGCAACGGGTTCTAGATGGTTGTTCACTATCTAGAATTGTTGATGTTGATGGTGACAGCCGAGTCAAACCTGAGGGTGTGTGGACAAATGATGAGGTTCAGACCTCAATTTTCAATTCAAAAGCACTAAATGCTATCTTTACCTCGGTTGATGTGAACATGTTCAGCCTCATCACAAACTGCATATCTGCTAAGGAAGCATGAGATATTCTTCAGAAGCACTGCGAAGGGTCTGAGAGTGTACGCAGAACCATACTCAGGATGTTAACCTCCAAATTTGAAAGCTTGAGAATGGAGGATAACGAGACTATTGTTGAATATGATTGAAGATTGTGTGTCATTGCAAATGAAGCTTTTAGTCTCGTTGATCCTATGTCGAATGAAAGATTGGTTAGCAAGTTCATGAGATCCCTCCCACAATGCTTCAACATCAAAATCTGTGCTATCGACGAGTCTAAGGACACTTCTACACTTAACCTGGAAGATTTGATCAGCTCACTCAAGACATTTGAGATGAATCTAGACTTACAGAAAAGAGACAAAGAGAAGGTTGTTGCACTCCAAATTTCTGAAGATTCCTTTGATGATCTAATTCAGGAAGTCAATGAGTCTGACCTATGTGAAGATTCAATCTCGCTGATAATGAAGAAGTTCGGTGACTATCTAAAAAAGATAAGAGACAAAAAGAAAATTGTTCAAATACTGAAACCTCCGTTTGTTGTTTCTGAAAAGAATAAGAAACATGCACTTTCTCAAGGACAGTTTAGGCCGAGGAATGAATTGATGGCTCGACCCGATCTTAAGAGATTAGATTCGGTCCAATGCAGAGAATGCTCTGAATTCGACCATTATGCAAATGAATGTTCCAACAGATTTCGTAAGAACAAAGGCATGGTAGTTTCCTTGAGTGATGACGACTCAGAAGAAGAACTGAAATCTTGTAAAGGAGAAGAGCACTCTTCCTTGACTGCTGTTTTGAAGGAAAAATGATGGCTGCAAGTCAACCACACGGTGTTGCAACACCGGGCTGCAACACGACTTCAGAATCCTTGTGTCTCAATGTTAAATCTCACAGTGACTCAAGTATCATGAAATCCAAGATACTGATTCTGATTAACTCACCTTTGAAGGTGATCAGGCTATGTATGAAGAGCTATACGAAGATTGGATCAAAAAAAATGAAACAAATTCTATGATCTCAAAGGAAAATACTGAGTTAAGGAGTAGCTTGTCTCGACTGGAAGTCTTGTTGAGTAGGAAGGACCTCAAACTGTACAAAGTCAAGGATGATCTTGAGAAGGCCTCAAAGACTTTTGCTAAATTCAGCTCAAGTTCATCAAAAATTGACTCAATGCTAACTATGAGAAATGACAGTAGAACTGGTCTTGAATATGTTGAAAGCGCATATGAACATGATTAATCTTTTGGATCAAAATAAATTGTGTTTGTAAAGGCAAGCGAAGATTGCTATGTCCCCTTAATAGTGAAACCTCCCACGAAGACTTTGCCAATCTCAAAGCAAGTCTCGAAACAATTGCTGAAACAAAACAGAGCTTCCTCCTCTCATTTGAAAGTTGACCCGCCAGTGAAGATGTCACAAACCAAGAAGCAAATGTCAACTTCTAACTCAAAGCAAAGAAAGCGACATTTTGTCTGTCACTACTACCATAAACTTGGGCACATCAAACTCTTATGCTACAAACTAAGAAATGACTACCTGAATTGGGAATCAAATAGGGTGTTGCACAACACCAGAAATTGGGAATCAAATAGGGTGTTGCACAACACCAAGCACAACACCAGAAACAAATCTTCTTCGACGAGGAAAATATGGGTACCCAAAACTGTTATTCAATATAATTTCGTTTATACTTCTTTAAAAACTTACATTGCAGGTACGTGGCACTTTGATAGTGGGTGCTCATGTCACATGACCGGATCTAAAGAACACCTCATGATTATGTTGAAGTAAAAAGTGGGCGTGTAACATATGGCGGTTGTAGAGCCCAAAATCAGTACACGTAAACCATGCATTTATTTAATTGTTAAATTATTTGTTTAAGTTTATAATGATTTATAATGATGCATGATCTATTTAATTTGTATTATTTTAAATTATTTATGTTTTTGTGATGCACGGTAAATGTTTTCTTGAGTTTCATGTTTCAGACGATTATCTGATGAGGGATCGAGGAAATGAGACCGACGACGATTTTGACAATTTTAAAACATGGTAATTTATTTTAAGTTAGGGTTTGGGCATTTTAAAAGATTTATTTAATTTTTAGCATTTTAAAAGCCTAATTTAACTATTAGGTGATTTTATGATTTTAAACTTTTAAAGATTTAGTACTTGTGCATTTTATTTTAAATTAGAGAATTTTATTAAGTTAAAAGTGGGTTAACATTTTTAATTATTTGTTAATTATTAACTAAGCAATATTTAGTCCCTAATTAACACTAAACTTACGCACGCACGCACGCGCTCACACACACAATCATATTTCATATTTTATTTTTGAGAGCAAGAAAACCTAGGGTTCTTTTAGCAAGAGCAGCCGCCCCTTTCCCCTTCAGTTTTCCAGCATATTTTCGTTGAGTTTTCTTCAAGGAAATCGTGCCACGTTCGTCCCGGATCAACCTTCGCATCTTCCCCGCTTTGGTGTCGTCGTTTCGGTAACGTTAAAGATTTAAAGGCATGTATAATCTTTTATTTCTGAATCGATCTTTTTATATTGTATGTTCTTATGTTTATTATGCGTAAAAATCCATTTATGTTGTAAAAATTTTGAGCAAAAATTTGTTGGATCTGTTTTGAAACGATTTTAGATCTGAAAACTCGAAATTTTCTGTCATTTTAAATAATGCGACTTTTCTGTCGATTTTTTGGAAAAAATTTCAACATAAAAAACATATAACTTTTTGATACATTCGATTTGACAGTAAATTCAAAATATTTGGATAAGAAATGTGTGAGTTATGATCGTTTTTGTGGGATTGCTCAAACTGCGTTTTCTGAAAAATACATTCTTGATGTGTTCTTGTAGTTTTAATGTTGCAGGCTTTGTTGGGGATCGATAGGTATTCGCTGCTGTGTTTAAGTATATCGAGAATGATATTGGGATGATTTTTGCTGTGTCGGTTTGCGTCAATAGGCACTTGATTGCATTAGAAGTCGTTGGATGCGTTTGGTGTCAAAACGTCGTGTGTACGGATTTGTTGCTTGTTTGGTGTGCGTCATCGTTTAGGACGTTGTACGAGTTGAGTCGACTCCATAGTACCCTAGTGAAGGATCATTTTCTTAGCATCTTTGGGATGTTTCAAACAAAATATTCTCCAATGAGCTGCAATAGCTCGTGTTCTAAGAATATTAACACCGATGAATTAAATTGAGTTTGGTTAAAAACCAAGCAGAAGAAACTCGAAGTAATCCTTCGTGAAGAAGACTATTATATTAGAAAGCATTTTATCTTATGTAAACTGAATAACCGAAAAGGCATAGATTAGTTTTTGCATTCATCAGTTTAGTTATGGTGACAACTGAACTAATGGATACTCTAACTGATCCAAACATTTTGAAAATAATAGTTAGACAGTTAAATACACAAGATATATTTATGGATATTCGGAGACTTCAACTGCTCCTACGTCACCCCTTCTACTGCTTTGGGTAGGATCCACTAGAAGACTTTGATTTATACAAACACTTGTATAAACCCACTCAGCTAGGACTTACCAACTGCCTAAACTGAACTCCTAGACTTAGACTGAAAGCAGCACCTTCCAGTCAACACTTCTTTAATGTCTATGTGAGAAATACTATATACACAAGTTTAACGTCTTTGTGCAAGACTGTATTTGAGTGGTTGAGTGTGTTTGTGTGTGTAGAACTGAACAAGGATGTTCTCACACACTGAGGGAAATACGCTTCTAATCTAAGCTGATCTATCTATGAAGAGTTCCCTCGACTGGGCTGAATGCTTCTCTTAAGCTGATATGACTTTGAAGCCTTTTCTTTTCTCTCTTGAGTTGTGTATTTTTAAGTCTTCACTGATTTTCTCTTTATATAGGCGGGAAAACTGATCATACAGTGAGACTCATTTATTGTATCTGTTGCATCTTGAATTCGTTTCTTGGACTTTGTGTCTCGACTTTTCGACCGCCCTTCTAAAACGTTTTGTCTTTAATGCACTGATGCAACGTCCATTATTGTCCTTTGACTGGATAATGGCTTTGTACCTTCACGTACAGCTGGATTCCACTTGAAAGAGTTTGTCTTCATCCATAACTGAAAGATTCTGACTGATGCTTCGAACTGGTCAGTTGAACTGATCTTTCAGTTGGGCTGGTGAAATCAGTTGACACGTCAGTTGAACTCATTTCACACTCGTTCAGTTGGACTGATCAGCTGGGTTTCTTCCTCAGTTGAACACTCCTTCGGCTGGCCAGGCTTCTGAGGTTTTCCCGCTGAATCACCTATCAACTGGACAATCAGCTGGACTGCTCAATTGACGTAACCAGTTAGACTGATTCATTTTGTGCGATCAGTTGGGTCTTTAGTTTTGCGATGTAAAACATCTCGTGAGTGATCCTAGATGTTGCACACTAAGGTATATCATTAGTAACACAATTAACAAGTTTTGTTATCATCAAAATCAAGATTGCGAATTTGAAAAGTTCTAACAATCTCCCCCTTTTTGATTATTACTAGACCTGAGCAGTTAAGCGCAATATATTCAGTTCAAGGGTTAGTAAGTTCAAATATTATTAAAGGCTCCCCCTTTATAACTGAATTTAATGAAATTAAAATAAACAAAAGCTCCATCTCCAAAACTGAGTTAAAACCTTTTTAAAAGAGATGGACAGAATAATAAAAAAAAACTACTTTTCAGTTGATGAAAAGGAAAGAACTTTTCTTAACAATCGAGTTTTAAAAACTAATTCATAATAATTTTAGATTGAGAGAAAAATGAAAAGCTCCCCCTCAGAAACTGAATCAAAACCCATATCTGAAAGATATTTATATAGTCATTCATTCAGAGATTATAATCATTCAAGCAATGTAGACAAGAGATTTGGAAATATCTATTCAGTCACAATAAAATACAGCTGAACAAATATGATGTTTATTTAAATAAATTTCCTTGTATTTACATCTGAGTACATACATCAGTTGAACAAGAAAGATTACTACAGCGGTAACATATTTTCAACAACATCAGATATCAGTTGATTTGTGCGACAGAGCTGGATATACCATCAACTAGTTGCTTGACTGCTTGAACTACTGCATCGGTTGTGAGTTCATTTTACTAGAGAAATGAGTTAAATTGCTTGAACTTGACTTCTTAGCAGGCTAACTGGTCGAGCAGACTCTGACTAGGCTCAACTGGAATGCAGCTGGTGATTTAATCAACCAACATCCCAGCATGGATGAGTTTCGTCTGAAGAACAGTTGACCTGGTAGGCTAGCAACTGAAGACTTGTTCAAGGAGCAATTTAGCTGTGCATCTTTGCAGATGATTCTCAGTCCCCTGCGAGCTAATTAAAACCCTAAATAAAGAGTCTAAAGAAGTGGCTGCAATATTAGTCGCAGAGCCAATCCTCTAAACTCTTTACCAAAGAGCGACATATAAGTATTTTCAAATAGTTTTGAAAATCGTATGAGATACTTTTAAATAGCTTTTAACACTATTTTAAAGTAAGATTTTTAAACGCAGTTTTCTTCAAATGTTCTTCTTAGAACAACCTGCTCTGATACTAATTGAAGGATCGTTTGCTCAGCATCTTTGGGATACTTCAAACAAAATATTCTCCAATGAGCTACAATAGCTCGTGTTCAAGAATATTAACACCGTTGAATTAAATCGAGTTTGGTTAAAAACCAAGAGGAAGAAACTCGAAATAATCCTTCGTGAAGAAGACTGTTATATTAGAAAGCATTTTATCTTATGTAAGCTGAATAACCGAAAAGGGATAGATTAGTTTTTGCATTCATCAGTTTAGTTATGGTGACAACTGAACTAATGGATACTCTAACTGATCGAAACAGTTTGAAAACAATAGTTAGACAGTTAAATACACAAGATATGTTTATGGATGTTCGGAGACTACAACTGCTCCTACGTCACCCCTTCTACCGCCTCGGGTAGGATCCACTAGAAGACTTTGATGTATACAAACACTTGTACAAACCCACTCAGCTAGGACTTACCCACTGCCTAAACTAAACTCCTAGACTTAGACTGAAGGCAGCACCTTTCAGTCAACAATTCTTTAATGTCTATGTGAGAAAGACTACATACACAAGTTTAACGTCTTTGTGCAAGACTGTATTTGAGTGGTTGAGAGTGTTTGTGTGTGAGATAACTGAACAAGGATCTTCTCACACACTAAGAGAAATATGCTTCTAATCTAAGCTGATCTATCTATGAAGAGTTCCCTCGACTGGGCTGAATGCTTCGCTTAAGCTGATATGACTTTGAAGCGTGCCCTTTTCTTTTCTCTCTTGAGTTGTGTATTTTTGAGACTTCACTGATCTTCTCTTTATATAGGCGGGAAAACTAATCGTACAGTGAGACTCATTTATTGTATCCGTTGCATCTTGAATTCATTTCTTGGACTTTATGTCTCGACTTTTCGACCGCCCTTCTTAAACGTTTTGTCTTTAATGCACTGATGTAACGTCCATTATTGTCCTTTGACTGGATAATGGCTTTGTACCTTCACGTACAGCTGGATTCCACTTGAAAGAGTTTGTCTTCATCTATAACTGAAAGATTCTGACTGATGCTTCGAACTGGTCAGTTGAACTGATCTTTCAGTTGGGCTGGTGAAATCAGTTGAACTGATTTCACACTCGTTCAGTTGGACTGATCAGCTGGGTTTCTTCATCAATTGAACACTCCTTAGGCTGGCCAGGCTTCTGAGGTTTTCCTACTGAATCGCCTATGAACTAGACAATCAGCTGGATTACTCAATTGACGTAACCAGTTAGACTTATTCATTTTGTGCGATCAGTTGGGTCTTTAGTTTTGTGATGTAAAACATCTCGTGAGTGATACTAGATACTGCACACTAAGGTAGATTATTAGTAACACAATTAACAAGTTTTTTAATCATCAAAATCAAGATTGCGAAATTGAAAAGTTCCAACACCTAGGATGGGTCTCGAGGTTTCAATTCTTAGTCCATTCAATTTAGTTGGGAGAAATAGCACGGTGTAAGAAATTTCCGGAAGTTGAATTCGTGCCTTTGTTTTCTATCGTAGTGTAAACTTACAGTAGGTACACGGACCTTTACACGGGGTCCGTGCCTTAGTTATTTTCCGTAGGGTGAGTTCAGAGCCTACACGGACCGGACCCGGACCCGGAGGTGTGCACGGGGTCCGTGTCCTGAAATTTTTGGGAAAAATATACTGATTGTTTTGGGGTTTTGATGTCATTATTTAGTAAGATGATTTAATGAGGTCGAGTCCCGAGAGATTTAGAATGTCATAAGGAAATTTGTCGTTTTTGGGTGTGATCATGACTATATGTCTAAGTTATGCAAGATAAGTGTTTGAACTCGTGTTAGTATATGCAGCAGTGGTCCCAAGCGAGATCCAACGAATCCCTCAACGCCATGTAAGTATGTTCGACGTGCCAAAGAAAATATTTTAAGTTTTTGACGTATGCTAAATGTCTTGTGACCAAATTATGAACGGGTTTGAAGTCGGTGAACGTGGCCGAGGACCTCTCCACCCTGATAAAGTATGACCGTGTTTGGATCTTGATTGGGAAGCGGTAAAGTATGACCAGGAACCAATTCACCTGTTAAATTATGAACGAGGATCTCATGTATGTGGTAGTGGACTTTTCCTGCCAGCCCAATACTGTGGTTTAGTCTGATCAGGCGTATTTATGTATGGGTTACTTGCTTTGAAACATATCTCTACGTAAAATGATGAAATTTATGTATGTTCAAGTATGTATGAAGCAATCATGTTTATGAAAAGTTTTATGATGATGACACGTCTATGTTTATGCTATTACATTCAAGTTTGAAGTATGTATGCTCTACGTTAAAATCGCATGTGATTTTATTACGTATTACTTGTTATACCCAGTTTATACGTGTTGAGTCTTTAGACTCACTAGACTTGATCGATGCAGGTGAGTATGACTTTGAGGAGACGAGGGGTGGGGACCAATGAGCCGACTTGGACTGCGCAAGAAGCTAAACCCGAGGACCACCAATGTTTTAAAATTTGATGCATGAAAATTTTAATACTCTGATTTCACGTTTTGGTTTACGAAGTTTAAACAAGTATTTTTCTTTAGCAAATTTTATTTGTGATCTATCTTCTTGCAAATACTTTTAGATGGACAATTTATTTATGATCACAATTTGAGAGTTTATTGGTATTTAAGAAAATTTTTATTTTTCCGCAAATTTCAAGTAGTTTAAAAGTACAGTACGTTACAGTTGGTATCAGAGCAGTGTTCTTGTAAAGGGTTATGCCTACTGTCAGTTGCGAGGAGCTCACAAAGCCACATCTCAAGTCTGTAAGTTTTAAGGTCTTGAATTATTCCATGTATTAAGCATTAAGTCATGATTTCAGCATACCCATGCTTTAAGTTCAAATTACGTGCATCTTATGCTATTGATATTATGTTTATGCATGTTGGGTTTACGTGTTGGGTATATTGTTGGATCAGTATGACTTCCAGACGCATGATTAACAGGGAAGCAAGGGATGAGGACAGATAGGCTCGAGAGGAGGGGAGAGACGCTCCTCTTCCTCCACCGCCAGATATGTAGGCACAGATGCTTGTAGGTATGACTCAGTTCTTCGAACAGTTTGCGGCGAACTAGGCGGTAATGGACACGGGGGTAAGGCCCAGACCAGAGGCTGTGTACGAAAGGTTTAGGAGGATGAATCCTAAGGAGTTCTCGGGGACTACTGACCCAATGATAGCTGAAGGATGGATTAAGTCCATCGAGGTGATTTTCATTTTTATGGAGTTGCAAGATGCAGATAGGGTTCGGTGTGCCACATTCCTTCTGTCAAGGGACGCCAGACTGTGGTGGGATAGTGCTTCGGTGTCAGTGAACTTGCAAACATTGACGTGGAATGGGTTTAAAGAGGTATTCTACTCCAAATACTTCACTGAGGAAGTACGATCCAGACTGACCGGAGAATTCATGACGCTGCGACAGGGAGACAGCAGTATTGCAGAGTTTGTCAGGAAGTTTGAAAGGGGGTATCACTTTGTGCCCCTGATAGCTAATGATGCCCAAGGGAAGCTGATGCATTTTATGGATGGGTTGCGGCCGATCTTGTGCTGTGACGTCAGGGTTGCTGGTCATACTACCTATGTCGTTGCCGTATCTAGAGCCTTGGCGGCAGAGCAGGACCAAAGGGATATCAAGAGTGATAGGCAGGGCAAGAGGCCCTATCGGGCACCTCAGCAGCAGCAGCAACAACAAAGAACCCAGTTTAAGAGGCCTTTCCATGGGCAGCAGGGGAAGAGGCCGTTTCAGGGACCGCCGAAAGGCAAGGGTCTTATTCCTCAACAGAAGGCTCCTCAGAGGCCCGTTAAGTACCCAGTGTAACCGACGTTCAACCGCCAGCATCTGGGACAGTGTTTATATGGATCGGGCAAGTGCTTCAAGTGCGGAGCCAGCGATCACATGTTGAAAGAGTGCCCACAGTGGAGGCAGCCAACCCAGGGAAGAGTGTTCGCTATGCATGTTCAGGAGGCGAACCCAGACACAACATTATTGACGGGTAAACTCATCTATTTAAGCACAATATTATTCTTGCTATGAATGTTTCAAATTTTATTTGGGGTTATTAGTGTGCTAGTTAATATTTTGGTGACTTGGGATATAAATTTCTACTGTGCTTGAGGTTAATATTAGAATTTTTAGGGTATGAGTTTTGTGTTGTGCTATCGTCTCTCAGGGAATATTTTTATAAAGACAGTAGCCACGAAGGCCTTGATAGATTCAGGGGCCACCCACTCTTTTATTTCAGAGACGTTCGCTAATCATCTGGACGTCAAGTCTATTGGAATCGACGTGAGTTATTCAGTGACAGTCCCATCAGGAGAAGAATTATCAGCTACTAGCGTGGTCAGAGACATCGATCTTGAACTGCAGGGCCACCTGGTGCATGCCGATCTAATCGTGTTGCCGATGCCAGAATTTGATATCATTTTGGGAATGAACTGGCTGACGAAGAACAAAGTTCTTATCGATTTCCAGAAAAGGTCAGTGTTGGTAAGACCTTTGGGCATGGAACAGTTTCTCTTCGAGCCAGCGAGATGGAAGAGTTTCCCTCGCATGATCTCTTGCATGCAGGCGCGGAGACTTATGCACAAGGGTTGTGAGGCTTTCTTGGCCAGCATTGTGTCTGCACCTGACGTACCCACTCCATCAATAGCTGATGTGCCATTAGTCAGAGATTTTCCGGACGTCTTTTCGGATGACGTCACAAGCCTTCCACCAGAGAGAGAGGTGGAGTTTTCAATTGATCTTTTGCCAGGCACTGTGCCAATCTCTAAGGCACCGTACCGGTTAGCTCCAGCTGAGATGTTAGAGCTCAAACAGCACATTCAGGAGCTCCTAGACAAAGAATTCATCCGCCCTAGTTTCTCACCATGGGGCGCACCAGTGCTCTTTGTGAAGAAGAAAGACGGGAGCATGAGGCTGTGTATCGATTATCGAGAACTGAACAAGGTAATGATCAAGAATAAATACCCACTTCCAAGGATCGATGACTTGTTTGATCAGTTGTAGGGAGCTACAAGGTTCTCTAAGATAGATCTTCGATCGGGGTATCACCAGCTGAAGGTGAAAGATGCAGATGTTCATAAGACAGCCTTCAGAACCAGATATGGGCATTACGAGTTTATAGTGATGCCGTTTGGACTAAAGAATGCTCCAGCGATTTTCATGGACCTCATGAATCGAGTATTTCAGCCATACCTAGACCAGTTCGTCATAGTGTTCATCGATGACATTCTCATATACTCGAAGAGCCATGACAAGCACCGTTAGCATTTGGGTACAGTTTTGCAGGTCTTATAGAGTCGCAAGTTGTTTGCAAAATTCAGTAAGTGCGAATTCTGGTTGGAGAAGGTAGCGTTTTTTGGGCATATAATATGTAGCAGCGGTATCGAGGTGGATCCATCTAAGGTAGCAGCAGTTAAGGAATGGTTTGAGCAGAAGAATGCGTCAAAGATTCGCAATTTCCTAGGCCTAGCAGGCTACTACAGGAAATTTATTCAGGGATTTTCTTCGATAGTAGTGCCACTCACTTCTTTGACCAAGAAGAATGATAAATTCGTATGGAATGATGAATGTCAGAAGAGCTTTGACACTTTGAAGCAAGCTCTTATTTCAGCGCCAGTTTTAGCCATGCCAGCAGGGCAAGGTAATTTCGTGTTGTACACCGATGCTTCTAAGCTCGATTTATGCGCATTTTTGATGCAGAATGGTCGGGTTATAGCTTATGCCTCCAGATAGTTGAAGGTGCATGAGAAGAACTACCCGACTCATGATCTTGAGTTAGCCGCCGTTGTCTTTGCGTTAAAGATATGGAGACATTATTTGTACGGCGAGAAATGCCAGATATTCACTGATCACAAGAGGCTCAAGTATTTCTTCACGCAGAAAGAATTGAATATGAGACAAAGACGGTGGTTGGAGTTGGTAAAAGACTACGATTGTGAAATTAGCTACCATCCGGGGAAAGCTAATGTTGTGGCAAATGCCTTGACCAGAAAAGTTGCAGTCGTAGCACAGTTGTCAGTGCAGAGATCTCTTCAGTCAGAGGTTCAAAGATTTGGGTTAGAGGTTTATCCTAAGGGCAGAGCTCCTAAACTGTCTAATCTGACAGTCCAGTCTTCCTTGTTTGACTGAATCCGTAGAGGCCAGCCTTCAGATGAGTAGTTACAGAAATGGAGGCTGAAAGATGAAGCCAAGGGCAGTGTACTTTACACAGTGTCTGATGGTATCGTAAAATACAGAGGGAGAATGTGGGTGCCTAGTGTTGATTTGATCAGAGAGGACATCTTGTCAGAGGCACATGCATCGCCGTATTCCATTCATCCAGGAGGCACCAAGATGTACAAGGATTTGCAGGTGCTGTATTGGTGGCCAGGAATGAAGAGAGACATCCGCCGATTTGTGTCTGAATGTCTCACTTGTCAGCAGGTGAAAGCAAAGCATCAGAGGCCAGCAGGGATGCTTAAGCCACTCCCTATCCCCGAGTGGAAGTGGGAGAATATCACCATAGACTTCGTTATTGGTTTGCCGAGGTCAGTCAGAGGATCCAATGTCATTTGGGTTATAGTGGATCGATTCACTAAGTCAGCGAACTTCTTGCCAGTGAAGACAACTTTCTCCATGACGCAGTATGCAGAGATCTATATCAGGAAGATAGTTCGATTGCACGGGATCCCAATTTCTATTGTGTCCGACAGGGACCCGAGGTTTACATCGTCCTTCTGGAAGAGTTTGCACGGAGCCATGGGGACGAAGTTGCTATTCAGTACAGCTTTTCACCCTCAGACAGATGGCCAGTCTGAGCGAGTGATTCAGATTTTGAGGATTTGTCGCGAGCCTGTGTGATCGATTTCCATGGGAATTGGGAATCGAAGCTACCTCTTGTGGAGTTTACCTACAACAACAGTTTCCAATCATCTATAGGTATGGCTCCCTACGAGGCATTGTATGGAAGGAAGTGTAGATCGCCGATTCATTGGGACGAAGTCGGTGAGAGATCAGAACTTGGTCTAGAGATCGTTTAGCAGACCGCAGATGTGGTGGTCAAGATCCGAGACAGGATGAAGACCGCCCAGAGTTGTCAAAAGAGTTATGCTGACAGGAGAAGAAGGGATCTCGAGTTTGCCGTAGGTGATCACATTTTCGTGAAGATAGCACCCATGAAGGGTGTTATGAGATTTGGGAAGAGAGGCAGGCTTAGTCTGAGATTTATTGGGCCGTTCGAGATTCTTAACAGAGTTGGGACACTAGCTTATCGTGTAGCCCTACCGTCGAATCTGGCCGGTGTACATAATGTGTTCCACGTCTCGATGCTGAGGAAGTACTTAGCGAATCCTTCGCATGTTTTGAGCTATGAGCCATTGCAGCTTGCTATAGATATGTCGTATGAGGAAAGACCTGTCCAAATCTTAGACAGACAGGAGCGGAAACTTCGGAACAAGGTGACCAAGCTGGTAAAAGTCCGGTGGCTGAAACAAGCAGTGGAGGAGGCCACTTGTGAGACAGAAGCAGATATGAGAAGTCGATATCCGGAACTTTTTGGTAAGATTTAATTTCGAGGACGAAATTTATTTAAGTGGAGGAGGAACTGTATAGCCCAAAATCAGTACACGTAAAACCATGTATATATTTAATTGTAACTTATTTTTTTATGTTTATAATGATTTATAGCGATGCATGATCTATTTAATTTGCATTATTTTAAATTATTTATGTTTTTGTGATGCACGTTAAATTTTTTCTTGTGTTTCATGTTTCAGGCGATTATCCGATGCGGGATTGAGGAAATGAGACCGGCGACGATTTTGGACAATTTTAAAACGTGGTAATTTATTTTAAATTAGGGTTGGGGTATTTTAAAAGATTTATTTAATTTTTAGTATTTTAAAAGCCTAATTTAACTATTAGGTGATTTTATGATTTTAAACTTTTAAAGATTTAGTACTTGTGCATTTTATTTTAAATTAGAGAATTTTATTAAGTTAAAAGTGGGTTAACATTTTTAATTGTTTGCTAATTATTAACTAAGCAATATTTAGTCCCTAATTAACACTAAACTCACGCGCAGCACACATTTTTCATACACACAAAAATCGAACGAACACACACACACACAAAAAAATCATATTTCAGATTTTATTTTTGAGATCAAGAAAACTTAGGGTTTTTCTAGCAAGAGCAGCCGCCCCTTCCCCTTCAGTTTTCCAGCATATTTTCGTTGAGTTTTCTTCAAGAAAATCGTGCCACGTTCGTCCCGGATCAACCTTCGCATCTTCCTCGCTTCGGTGTCGTCGTTTCGGTAACGTTAAAGATTTAAAGGCATGTATAATCTTTTGTTTCTGCATCGATCTTGTTATATTATATGTTCTTATGTTTATTATGCGTAAAAATTCATGTATGTTGTAAAAAGTTTAAGCAAAAATTTGTTGGATTGGTTTTGAAACGATTTTAGATATGAAAACTCGAAATTTGGTGTCCTTTTAAATACTGCAACTTTTCTGTCAATTTTTCGGAAAACCTTTTAACATATAAAACGTAGAACTTTTTGATACCTTCGATTTGACAGTAAATTCGAAATATTTGGATAAGAAATGAGTGAGTTATGATCGTTTTTGTGGGTCTGCTCAAACTGTGTTTTCTGAAAAATACATTCTTGATGTGTTCTTGTAGTTTTAATGTTGCGAGCTTTGTTGGGGATCGACAGGTGTTTACTGCAGTGTTTAAGTATATCGAGAATGATATTGGGATGATTTTTGGTGTGTCGGTTTGCGTCGATAGACACTTGATTGCATTAGAAGTCGTAGGATGCGTTTGGTGTCAAAACAGTCGTGTGTACGGATTTGTTGCTTGTTTGGTGTGCGTCGTCGTTTGGGACAGTTGTACGAGTTGAGTCGACTCCATAGTACCCTAGGATGGGTCTCGAGGTTTCAATTCTTAGTCCCGTACACGGACCCTGGCACGGGGTCCGTGCCTTTGTTTTCTATCGTAGTGTGAACTTACAGTAGGTACACGGACCTTTAGACGGACCCTTACACGGGGTCCATGCCTTAGTTATTTTTCGTAGGGTGAGTTCAGAGCCTACACGGACCCGGACCCGGAGGTGTGCACGGGGTTCGTGTCCTGAAATTTTTGAGAAAAAATATACTGATTGTTTTGGGGTTTTGATGTCATTATTTAGTATGATGATTAAACGAGGTCGAGTCCCGAGAGATTTAGAATGTCATAAGGAATTTGTCGTTTTTGGGTGTGAGCATGACTATACATCTAAGTTATGCAAGATAAGTGTTTGAACTCATGTTAGTATATGCAGCAGTGGCCTCAAACGAGATCCAACGAATCTCTCAATGCCATGTAAGTATATTCGACGTGCAAAATAAAATATGTTAAGTTTTTGAGGTATGTTAAATGTCTTGTGACAAAATTATGAACGGGTTTGGAAATCGGTGAACGTGGCCGAGGACCTCTCCACCCCGATAAAGTATGACCGAGTTTAGATCAAGATTGGGAAGCGGTAAATGTATGACCAGGGACCAATCCACCCGTTAAATTATGAACGTGGATCTCATGTATGTGGTAGTGGACTTTTCTTGCCAGCCTAGTACTGTGGTTTAGTCTTATCAGGCGTATTTATATATGGGTCACTTGCTTTGAAACATATCTCTATGCAAAATGATGAAGTTATGTATGTTCAAGTATGTATGAAGCAAGCATGTTTATGAAAAGTTTTATGATGAATGGCACGTCTATGCTTATGATATTACGTTCAAGTTTCAAGTATGTACGCTCTACGTTAAAGTCGCATGTGATTTTATTACGTATTAATTGTTATACCCAGTTTATACGTGTTGAGTCTTTAGACTTACTAGACTTGATCGATGCAGGTGAGGATGACTTTGAGGAGACGAGGGGTGGGGGCCAATGAGCCGACTTTAACTGCGCAGGAGCCTAAACCCGAGGACCGCCAATGTTTTAAGATTTGATGCATGAAAATTTTAATACTCTGATTTCACGTTTTGGTTTACGACGTTTAAACAAGTATTTTTCTTTAGCAAATTTTATTTGTGATCTATCTTCTTGCAAATACTTTTGGATGGACAGTTTATTTATGATCACAATTTGAGAGTTTATTGGTATTTAAGAAAATTTTTTTTGTCCGCAAATTTCAAGTAGTTTAAAAGTACGGTACGTTACAGCGGTGGTGCTAAAGGAAGAATTGTAGGAAAAGGAACCCTGAATGTTGATGGGCTTCCTGAACTTCATAATGTTCTACACGTTGAAGGACTTAACTCGAACTTAATAAGCATAAGCCAACTTTGTGACGATGATTTACATGTTAAGTTCAATAAAAATAATTTTGAAATTTTTAATAGTGTCAATGTTTGTGTAATGTCAGGAGCTCGATCTGCTGACAATTGCTATCAATTGGGAGAAGGTGATGGTTGTCGAAATGCCAAGGTGAGTGATTTAGACCTCTGACATAAAAAACTTAGACATGTGAGCTTCAAGACCTTGAAGAATCTGATTAAGTTTGATGATGTGAGCGATATGCCAAAATTGAGTTCAGGTAATACATATGTCTGTTGACCATGTCAGAAAGGTAAACAAACCCGTGTTGCGCACCCGGTGTGACAACACTTTGGGACAACACGGTGCCTTGAACTCTTGCACATGGATCTAATGGGTCCGACTAATGTTGAGAGCCTGGGTGTTAAGAAATATTCGTTTGTTTGTGTTGATGATTTTTCGCGTTTTACTTGGGTAAGTTTCCTTAGAGAAAAATCTGATACAATTGATGCTTTTAAGAAATTGCATGCTAGGATAACAAATCTGTATGATATGACGGTGGTCAAAAAGTAAGAACCGATCATGGTAAGGAGTTCGAAATTCTCATTTTATTTTTTTGTGCGATAAGAAAGGTATCACTCATGAATATTCAGCTTCGAAGACCCCTCAACAAAGCGGCATTGCTGAAAGGAAAAATCGAACTCTCCAAGAAATGGCTCGGGTCATGCTAAGTTCCAAGAATGCGTCAAAACGTTTTTGGGCCGAAACTTTAAATATGGCATGTCACATTTCCAACCATGTATATTTAAGTAGTGGTTCTATAATGACCTCATATGAGATTATCATGGGAAGAAGACCAAACCTTAAATATTTTCATATTTTTGGATGTGTAGGTTATGTGTTGAATGATAGAAATCATCTAGCTAAATTTGATTTCAAAAGTTATAAATGTATCTTCTTGGATATTGTATTAATAGCTGTGCTTATCATGTATTTAATCTAAGAACCAGGATTACAATAGAATCAATTAACGCTGTGCTTGATGATCTTGTAGATCTGACATTTAAAACACCGGAGGATGATGTAGAAGAATTTCTGGATATAAGTGAGCCACTGACAAGAAACAATGTTGAGTCTGGTGTTGAGACAAATGAGGCAACACCAAGCACAACACCGCCTCTGAACCGAACAGAAACTGTGGATAATGATGACGATGATGATGTGGTGATCAATTGTGAAAAAGAAATTCCCAGCAAGATTCAGAAGAATAACCCATCATCACAAATCATTGGTGAGTACATGATGATGTGAAAACAAGAAAGAAAGAAAAGGTGGACTACCGCAAAATGATTGGTTTAATCTGCATGAGC
Organism: Primulina tabacum; assembly: GCF_025594145.1. Classification (NCBI taxonomy): domain Eukaryota; kingdom Viridiplantae; phylum Streptophyta; class Magnoliopsida; order Lamiales; family Gesneriaceae; genus Primulina; species Primulina tabacum. The sequence continues at coordinate 32,246,937 of NC_134560.1, read as the reverse complement.
TCCGAGTACTCCCAGGTAAGTCACTCTTGTTTTGTGTCTCAAATTGAACCCAAGAACATTAATGATACACTAAAAGACGAATTCTGGGTCAATGTAATGCATGAAAAACTTGAACAATTTCTGCTCAATGATGTATGGGATTTAATTCCTAGACCTTTAAATACCAATGTTATTGGAACAAAATGGATTTTCAAGAATAAAACAGATGAATCTGGTAACATAGTTCGGAACAAAGCTTGGTTGGTAGCTCAAGAGTATACGCAGGTTGAAGAGGTGGATTTTTATGAAACCTTCGCTCCTGTAGCCCGAGTTGAGTCAGTCGGACTGTTGCTTGCTATAGCATGCCATATGCGCATCAAGTTATATCAAATGGATGTAAAGAGTGCCTTTTTAAATGGAATATTAAACGAGGAAGCATATGTAAGTCAACCAAAAGGATTTGAAGCTTCGCATCACATAGACCATTTCTATAAGCTAAAGAAGGCTCTATATGGACTGAAACATGCTCCACGAGCATGATATGGTAGGTTGGATGATTATTTGATCGACTTGGGCTTTAAACGAGGTGAGGTTAATAAAACACTTTTTATTCAAAAATTGAAGCATGATATTTTGATTTGTCAAGTTAATGTAGATGACATTATCTTTGGTGCATGATCACGAAAACTTGTTGATAACTTTGTTGAGTGCATGTCTTTACAATTTGAAATGAGCATGGTAGGATAATTAAATTTATTTCTTGGATTACAAGTTAAACAATTACATGATGGTATATTTCTGTGTCAAACCAATTATGCTAATAATATGATTAAAAAAGTTCTATAATAATAATTCTAAGAATATGAAAACTCCTATGGGGTCAAGTGAAAAACTGTCTAAATATGATGTTGCCGACGGTGTTGACACCACCATTTACCGCAGCATCATCGGTAGCCTTTTGTACTTAACTGCTACTCGCCCTGATATCATGTTCAGTGTCTGTTTGTCTGCTAGGTACCAAGCAAATCCAAAATATCACACTTAAAGGCTGTGAAACGTATACTTAGATACATTGCAGGTACACTAGAGTTAGGATTGTGGTACACACAAGAGACAAACACAAATTTGGTAGGTTTTTTTGATGCTGACTGGCCGGAGAACTAGATGATAGGAAAATAACATCGGGTGGGTGTTTTTACCTAGGGAACAACCTTGTGTCTTGGTACAGTAAGAAACAAAAATGGCGTGTCCCTGTCCACAGATGAGTCTGAGTATGTAGCAACTGCTAATTGCTGCTCACAACTTGTTTGGATGAACCAAATGATTAAGGATTATGGTTTTCACAGTGACATTATGATGGTATATTGTGACAACTCCAGTGCTATAGACAGATATAAGAATCCTGTTCAACACTCTCGAACAAAACACATAGACATAAGACATCACTTTATTCGAGATTTGGTTGAGAAAGACATAATTCGACTGGAATTTGTTAGGACTGAAAACCAACCGGCTGATATATTCATGAAACCTTTGGACTTTGAGAGATTTTCCAATCTTCGAAAGTCTCTCAGCATGTGCGTACAATTATCACACACACATGTTGTCATTGATGTTGCCAACACCAGTGAAAACAGCATTTTTGCATTTCTATTTTTAGGATGTTAGGCATACTGCATAATCATAATCATCCTATTTATTTGTGTAAAGTCTGAACAGTGAAGGTATTTTCTGAAAGGTACTCTTTGAGTATTCATACTTCCAATCAAATGTTGAGGAATAAATTATGTTCAATCCAAGGCATCAGGTAATTGAGGATGTTCATGGAAATCGTGATCTTGTCCAATGTGAAAAAGTGAATTGGAAAATGTGAGCATAAGGAGAAAAACAAAAAAAGGTAAATAAAAAAAATTGTTTAGAAGAAAATATAAAAAGCTATCTAGAGGAGTTCAATGAAGATCGTTCTTCTAGTGCGAGAGCTACCAATTCTAAGTAAAAATAGTAATTGAAAAAACTACCTATGGGAGTCCATTGAAAATCGTTCTTCTAGTGTGAGAACTATCATTTCTGGATCAAAAGAAAATTTTAGAGAAGTTTGACTAAAACTCAGTGGTGTTGCCAACACCAAGTTCAGACATAACACAATTTATACACTTCCCGAAATTTCGATAATTCATCATTTTGGAGGCATATTTAGGATATACATATTATTTTTGTTACGTGAATTCATCATGTGCAGTGAGATATCTGTATCTGACCTATGACAGTTGATAAAAACCTTGATTACCAAGATTTTGAATTTATGAGTATACTTGTGTCAGTGGGTTATAATCGACAAGGGTTTCACTGGTTATTCTAAACATGAGTTTGAATCAATTTTACTGTTTGATTTTGAGATAGAACCGTAATTAGTTTTTTGGGTAAATTTCGGTAATATAACCTTTACTGTGCGGATTTTTTGGAGCTGAAGGATTGAATCGATGTATTTTTTTGTTAGAGTAAGAGCATATATGTTTTGTTACAGTTGAATACCTGATAATTACTGTGGGGACCCGAACGCTAATTCATTTCTTAATCATTTTTGGGAATAATTGAATCAATTAAGATAAACAGAGTCTAAATTTTTTTTAAAATACAAGTGCGGAAACGTAATATAATCAATATGATATACATATCAAAAGTAAAGTACATGTCTTGTACTCAATACATTAAAATCAAACTAGGGTTCAACCACTAAATATCAATTGCTGAAACCTACTCTACTTCTGGGTCCGAATCTCCACGCTAAAGTATAATCTCTCATCCTCGTCTTGACCCTGATCATGTCCCACCTGTTGTCATGCATACATACAAACACAACAACAGCCGGATAACTCCGGTGAGAAATATATTCCGAATATAAATCATGTATACATGCAATGATATAAACAGATATAAAAACATGAAACAAATATCAATAACATGTATCAAATCTGAAAGACATGAATCGATATAAAATTGCAAATCAAACTCTAACTCATAATCTCTTACTCGAATCTTTCCTAGTGTAAGGATCCCAATCTGAATAAGAACGTAACAATCTCCCACCTACTCTCCCGATCATGGTGGCGGTACGTTCTTATTTACGGACTTTGGTCATGTCCATATCGAATATCGGCGATAGAAGTCGCTCTACTCCTAGGCAACATCGATATGACCAAACGACCGGTGTCTTGGCACCTCTGCCCAAGACTTGGCATCTCCGCCAAATTGGCATCTCCGCCAAATATCAGGCACATCCGCCCAAGGACTAGGCACATCCGCCCATGACTCCTCACATAACATATGCTTAACTATAAATCAATAGAATAAGCATATCAATCTCAAACATTGCAACATATCGAGGCAATGACAATTAAGTATGTGATTTTGGGAAACTCAAGTTAAATCAAACTCGAGTTGTGCAATCCCGGATTAACATTGATATATACCTTTCTTTCTGTCTATCTGACGAAGTCGAAGTCTCGAATTCGAAGCCTGTCAATACTCAATCTGGCAATGACAATATCGAGGAGTACAGTATCAATATACAATCTCAAATCAATACTGGATATAATCAGAATTCAATCTAATTCTGTTTCAACGGCATAACTGCACAATATCAACATATTCAGCAATACAAATCAACAGATATCAATTCTCACAACTCATAATCGATAACAATACGAATCTGATATCAAATCTCAATCAAATACATTCTGAAAATCATAACAATTTCATACGATATCTGTTCTTCAATCCGATCTCGATTATACAATGTCTACTATGTCAAGAACACCATATATCAATCATATCTGATTCTGGCAATATCATAATTTCAAATCATGTCAAAAACATAAGAAACTTACGTCCAGTTGATGTTCTCATCGATAAAAACACGGTAATGCAGTCGGATTGAAATTTAGACGGACAGATCTTCTGTAACCTTCAACTTTCAAAAAGGAAAAGTGACAATTCCCCTGAAGCTCTCGTTCTCGTTTCTTGGTCATTCTCATGGGAAATGTTACATGTATATATATATCCTGCATGCCATGACCAAGTGGCTAACTCTAGGTGCTGCAAGTCTCACGCTTATGCGCGACCCTCCACGACGCATATGCGCGAGACATTCTGTCTCGGCACGTAACCTCACGGTAGCTCGCGCATATGCGCGCCCTCGCTCGGCGCATATGCGCGAGGTTCTTGGCAATTCTCTGCCATACTCGCGCATATGCGCCGGTCCTTGTCGCGCATATGCGCGCGGTTCTCTGCCTATCTCGCGCATATGTGCCCGGCTGGGTCGCGCATATGCGCGAGTTGCTCAGTCCTCGCACATAATTCAGTCTTCTTTTCGTCTATCCCTGTCTGATCCGTTCCGTCTACAATCGCCTCAATTATCAACAAATCATTTCAAATTACAATAACACAATTCTCGGGCATTACATTTCTCCACCCCTAAGATCCGATTTCGTCCCCGAAATCACAGGCAATCAGATCATATCAGAAAAAAGTGTATAACAGAGATAAATCAGAAAACTCACATCAGTGAAACAACTCTTGGAATTTCTGTCTCATATCTGATTCGGTCTATTACGTAGCTTTTTCAATGCCATGTCGACTTCACTGAATTTTCAAAAGCGAAATAGTCTTCATTCTGAGCTATTTTTCTTTACGATCAAGAATCTGAATCGGTTTCTCAAAATAACTCAGAGTCGCATCAAGTTCTTCCTTGTCTGGCTGAGCTGTCTTCATTCTTTTCTGAATCAGTTTTACTTTCTTTGTCATATCTCTAATAATATCAGGCCCAATCTCAGGTACATCAGAGATATCATCCCAATACAGAGGGAATCTGCACTTCTTACTGTATACCACTCTAAATGGTACCATCTCTATACTCGTTTGATAGCTGTGATTGTACAAAAACTCACAAAGTGGCAAAGATTCTTTCCAACTAGTGCTAAAATCAAGCACTACAGCTCTAAGCATATCCTCCGATGTCTGGATAGTCCGCTCTGACTGTTCATCGGTCTGTGGGTGATATGCGGTACTCAGATTTAACTTCGTACCTAGAGCCTGCTGTAAACTCTGCCAAAAGTGCGAAGTAAACCGAGGATCACGGTCTGATACAACCGATTTCGGCACTCCGTGCAATCTAACCACCTCTCTGACATAAATCTCTGTCATCTGGTCATGTGTGTACGTCAACTTATACGGAATAAAACATGCTGATTTGGTCAATCTGTCAATCACGACCCAAATCGCATCACAACCTTAGGAGGAACGTGGTAGCTTAGTCACAAAGTCCATGGAAATGTGATCCCATTTCCATTCAGGAATAGATAAGCTCTGTAATAGACCTCCTGGTTTCTTTCTTTTTGCTTTCACCTGTTGGAAATTCAGACATTTGGATACAATTTCATCAATATCAGCTTTCATCTGTTTTCACCAATCTGTATTTTCAAATCATTATGCATATTTCTGCATCAGGACGAATACTAAATCGACTGATATGCGCTTCTGACAATATCTGTCGTTTCAAATCTGAAATATCTGGCACAACAAGACGATTATTCACATATAATACACTGTCGCGAACCTGATACTCGGATCGATGCCCTGCTCTGACCATCGATATTGAGTTCTGGACATTAGGATCAACTTTCTGAGCCGCTTTAATTATCAAAATCAGCTCGGGTTCGGCCTGCAAAATATAAATTCTCCACGGTCTACTATATGTTTCAAACACGAATTCAGAACAACAGCAATATTCAATCAGATTCGAAACATCAATCATCGATACTGATCTGCTAAACTCATAAAACTGCGACTTTCTGACACTAATATCGGTCTTGGCCAACTGATCACGTCATCAACATGGTTCAAATTACCCGCTATACCATCTTCAGATATAGTGTGCCCCAAACATACAATCTGTCTCAACCAAACTTACATTTTGACAGTTTTTCATGCAATTTCTCTGTTCTCGAAGTACTCAACACAATTCTCAAATATTCGGTATAATCAGTCATATTCTTCAAATATATCAGAATGTCATCGATAGAATAATTATACAATCATCAAAGTACTTCTAAATACACGATTCATTAACCTCTAAACATAACTAAAATACCCCAAGGAAAAACACTTGGTCTAATGTAAACCTTGGCCGGTAAATATTCAGACTGTTATTTCAACTCTTTCAATTCAATCAGTATCATTCTGTCCAGTATTTTCAAGATAGGAACTGTACCTGGTACGCATTCAATGCTGAAATCTATCTCTCTGACTAGAAGCAATTCTGAAATCTCATCTGGGAAAACATCAGCAATTCATATATCACTGGCAAATCAGCCAATGATAAGCTCGATTTCAGTACGTCAACTGAATACATAAGGAATCCCTCTGTTATTTTCTGTAATAATCGAGTCATAAACATCACAGATATCAAAGGAATTCTAGATCTAGAATCCTTACCGTAAAATTTTCACTCTTCAGCCTTCTCAGGTCTGAATCTCACAATCTCATGGAAACCATCAACGGTAGCTCTGTACTTGGTCAGTATATCGATACCGATAATACAATTAAAATCAGATAACCCAAGCACAATATCATCTAACTCAATCTCATGTCTGTCATACTGTAGCATACCATGCCTAACAGATGTCACTGATACAAAACCTTTCCTCAAAGGTGACGAGATAAATACTACAGCAGATAATGACTCAATAGACAAAGCATATATCAACGCAATTCGTTCAAAGATAATCGTATGGAATGCATTAGTATCTATCAATACATATGCAGAATAACCACATAGGAAACAATTACCTGCCACAACATTATCATATGCGTTCTGTGCCTGTTTCTCGGTCAATGTAACACTCTGGCCTACTGTCTAGGAGGTTGGCTAACTGTTTGGCTTCCTCCTGGCCTTGGCTGTGACTAAGGATTCGTCGGTGGTGGCTGAAGGAGTGTACAACAGATGATTGTCTATCAGGCTGTGCCACTGGTCCAGATGATTCTGCTACCTGGGATCCCTAGGAACCTCGCTGTGGACAAACTCTTGCAAAGTGTCCTGACTGTTTGCAGATGCGGCAACTACCAAACACACCTCGGCATTGCTCGGTGGGATGTCTTCCTCCAAAAGTTCTGCAATAAACCCATGTATAACTCTGGCTAGAACTACTGGAGCTAGATGAACTACTCCCTAACTTCTTAAACTGTTTCCTTCGAGCTTTCAGAAAATCTTTCTTTCCACCACTACTACTGCCGCTATCAAATCTAGACGGTGATTGCAAGAATTGAGCTGGAGGTTGTTGCTGTTTCTTTGGTTGAGCAACATACGACATTCCTCGCTGTTGGATCAAACTTGCCTCAGTACCCTTTGCGCTATTCAAGGCGTCAGCAAAATTATGGGGTCGCTCCACATTTACCAATGCAGATATCTCAGGATTCAATCCATTGATGAACTGATCAGCTAAAGCTTCATCATTCCCAGCCACATGGGGAGCAAAACGTAGTAAGGTAGAGAATTTTCCTACATATTCTTCAATATTCAGCTGGTCCTATTTCAAATTGGCAAAATCTATACTCTTGTCCTTTCGGTACGATACTGGGAAAAACCTTTGATAGAATTCAGATTTGAAGATTTTCCACGTAATCACCGTACCACGCTGTTCTAAGGCTTCCTTGGTAGCGATCCACCAACTCTTCGCGACCTCATGTAACTGGTGCCCAATCAGTTTAACTCTATGTTCATCTGGGTAATCAAGTGAATCAAACAGCATTTCTATATCATCTAGCCAACTCTCACAATCAACCGACATCTCGGTACCCTTCAGAATCGGCGGTTGAAATGACTAAACCTCTCCAACATTGTTTCCATCGGAGTTGCGGACACATCCATCTGATTAGTCGAGGTACTACCTTGTTCCGAAATTCTTCGAGGAGGTAAATCTGATTATTAAAAGGATTAGTAACCAAATACCATAAACATGTTTAAGTCCTCCTCTGATCATCTTACTGCTGATCAAGAATTGGTTCTGATTCATTCTCAATTAATACACGTTACCAATCAAATCCGGTAATCAAGTAAACATGTATTATATAAAGCAGTAACACATACTAGCAATCAATATCAAGGAAAGAAAACTCATTCTACCCCGCTCACTAGCTCCTATCTCAGGCTAAGGTAACCTATGGCTCTAATACCACCTGCTGTGGGGACCCGGACGCTAATTCATTTCTTAATCATTTTTGGGAATAATTGAATCAATTAAGATAAACATGGTCTAATTTTTTTTTTTAAAATACAAGTGCGGAAACGTAATGTAATCAATCTTATATACATATCAAAAGTAAAGTACATGTCTTGTACTCTATACATTAAAATCAAACTAGAGTTCAACCACTAAATATCAAGTGCTGAAACCTACTCTACTTCTGGGTCCGAATCTCCACGCTAAAGTATAATCTCTCATCCTCGTCTTGACCCTGATCACGTCCCACCTGTTGTCATGCACACATACAAACACAACAACAGCAGGATAACTCCGATGAGAAATACATTCCTAGTATAAATCATGTATACATGAAATCATATAAACAGATATAAAAACATGAAACAAATATCAATAACATGTATCAAATCTGAAAGACATGAATCGATATAAAACTGCAAATCAAACTCTGACTCATAATCTCTGACTCGACTCTTTCCTAGTCTAGAGATCCCGATCTAATAAGAACGTAACAATCTCTCACCTACTCTCCCGATCGTGGTGGCGGCACGTTCTTATTTACGGACTTTGATCCTGTCCATATCGAATCTCGGCGATAGAAGTCGCTCTACTCCTAGGAAACATCGATATGACCAAAAGTCTGGTGTCTTGGCACCTCTGCCCAAGACTTGGCCTCTCCGCCAAATTGGCATCTCTGCCAAATATCAGGCACATCAGCCCAAGGACTAGGCACATCCGCCCATGACTCCTCACATAACATATGCTTAACTATAAGAATAA